>NC_079221.1:11687610-11760110 GCF_029633865.1 Lampris incognitus | reverse complement strand
GAAGGTCGCGGGAGAGCCTTGGATAGAGAGACGGAGAACAGTTTGATGGACTTGCATATGTGTGCATGTGCGCGTCTCCTGTGCACACGCCTGTGTGTGTGTGTGTGTCTGCTGCGCTTAGTGTGGAGAGTCGGTAGATGCAGATTGTGCTCTGCATCCTCTGTCAGAGTCAATGACTGGCTCCATAAGACATGGCGGCGACTGTCTCTTCATATCTTAAGAGTTTTGTCCTTTGTGAGAAGCGTCAGATGAGGAAAAACACCCCAGCTCCCTAACCTTTGTGCCCACCAGGTAGACCGGGGTGTAGGTTTGGCAAACCTTCGGTGTGTTTGCTGAGCCAATTAATCATTTGCACAGTACACTGATCAACACAATGACGTACCAATCAGTGCTAACAACTATATATATATATATATATATATATATATATATATATATATATATATATATATATAATCCGTAGTGTAGTCAATGGACAAGATTTTGGTATCAGAAGTGTTCTGGTTTCAATTTCTGTTGTAGTCCGAATAGTATTGACCAATCATGTTTGAGAGTAACGATGTGGGAAGCCGGATGTGGGTGTGTCCTGGTCGCTACACTAGAGCCTCCTCTGGTCGGTCGGGGCGCCTGTTTGGGGGGGGGGACTGGGGGGAATAGCGTGATCCTCCCACGCGCTACGTCCCCCTGGCGAAACTCCTCACTGTCAGGTGAAAAGAAGCGGCTGGCGACTCCACATGTATCGGAGGAGGCGTGTGGTAGTCTGTAGCCCTCCCCGGCTCGGCAGAGGGGGGTGGAGCAGTGACCGGGTACGGCTCGGAAGAGTGGGGTAATTGGCTGGATACAATTGAGGAGAAATAGTGGGGAAAGAATCCCCCCCCCGGGGGAAAAAGTAACGATGTTTGTGTAATGTGTGCAGAAACATTCGACTCATGTCGACTATTTGTGAAACAGTCCAGTCGCTGAAGTCGTCTCTCAACTCCAATCTCGCGTCTCAAGTTGCTAATCCGACAGTAAACAATGATGGATACATGGAAGAGGAAGTCTTCAAAGGAAATGGAAGTAGTGGCCAGCAGCTACACAGGAAGCCCCGGAACATTGGCTGTTGTCCCCAGAGGTTAAATCGTCATCAGATGATAGGTGATGGGTTCTGAGATTGACTATTTCTACCTCCTCTGACATCTCAACACAAGCCTCTTTTCAAAGCAAGGCTGAACAGGTCAGGTCTGAGCATGTAAAGAAAACACGCTAACTGCATTTCCATTATGGTTGCTTCCAAACCGCATTTATTTCTGGGTTTTTGGCATCGCTTGATAACCATGCTCGACGTAACCGTGGTGGTTCGAGGGCTCAATGGCATCGGTATTCGATGATTGTCTTTATGCATGCTCAATGATTGGTTTAACATTCATGTCATATCTAGTGATGCCGCATCTGATATGGTGCTGATATCCTACGCCGCCATTATTACATCTTGCACTGATCCTACAGCGCATTACTGAATTCACAACAAGCAGGAAAACTAAACAAAACAAAACAAAAATGTCTGGATTTGGTGTCATGACGTGGAGGAGACGCTGGCGTGGACTGACATCTGGTCTGACAGAAAATCCAGGAGCAACTTTTCTATGTAGTTTTTCTGTGGGACTTCCTAGTCTTGATTTTAGCTCAGACGCTAATGCAAACAGAAATGATAGCCACGATGTGTCGGCAAGAAGACACATCATGGCACACAGTGGCCTCATTACAGCCTCAACACGATAATGGAAAAAAAGGCTAACAATGCAATGAACAATGCATGGCATGAGATCAGTAAATAGACATCACTAAAAGACGGGATAATTTTTGAAAAGGTGATGTTGAAATAAATTCATGTTTTCCTGAGTGACTGGAGGGCAATGTATTTTCTATTGCTTTCGCCAAACCCAAATCTGACCCTTCAAGAGCACCCTCTATGTATTAAACTTCATGGAGGACCACACTTTTAATAAAGATAGTCAAGAGGCAGGCATACTTACATCTGCACAAAGTTAGGTGAGCTACAGCTGGCTTATCTACAGGCCAGTTGCCACTCTTTCAAGGATGAGGATGTGCACATCCTTGATAGGGAGGAACACTGGTTTGAACGGGGAGTCCAAGAGGCCAATTATGTGAAGAGGGAATGACCATCCCTGAACAGGGGGGCTAGGAGTACATCTGTCTCCATCTTACAATGCTGTGACTGCAAACATTCTCAAATCCTCTGTGAATAGTACACATGGCCATTAAAACTCTAGTTAATGGTCCAGGCAATCTGCATATGAAACTGATCGTCGGTTTCGGTCGTCATGCCTCTGTATTGTTTATAAGGGTAGGGATACCTGCAGTCAGTTGAGATTGAAGAGGTCACTTAGATATGAAACGTTTCTCTCAATAAACGTTGTGTCCAGATAAACTGATTCAACTTCCTGTGATTGCCTTACCTGGATAATTGAGGATGCATGAAGACACTACAGCTAGTTTATACTATTAACAATATTAATGTGACATTAAATGGAAATGATCATGATTTTCTACATTACATCTCTCTCTCTCTTTCTATCTATATCCTATATCTATATATCTATACATCTCTCTCTCTCTCTCTCTCTCTCTCTCTCTCTCTCTCTCTCTCTCTCTCTCTCTCTCTATATATATATATATATATAGAAGCGAATTCGTGGGGCAATCCGGGAATCGCCACAGCCGGGATACGAACCCGTATTTTCCACTCCCCAAGCGACAACATTAACCAGTCGACTAAAGGGTCCGACCCGTTAGTCAAGGACCAACGTGTCTACTTATCCATGCACGCTACACTATATATATAATCCAGTGAGTCAAGTAAATTCTTTGAGACAGTACAAGCTTGTTTTATGCCATAAGCAATCATCAGCTGTCTTATGATTGCTTATGGCATGAAACAGGCTTGTACTGTCTGACAAAGAATTTACTTGACTCACTGGATTATTTTGCTCCTTATAAATTGAGCATTTTCCCTACCATGGAGTGTTTCTTTTAACAAAGTTATAATATACGTATACATGATGCTCTTATGTCTTGTAGCATTCAAACACCACTTCAATCTCGCACGTTCTGATTTCTGCGAGGCAAACCCCTTCTCAGGTCAACATCTGATGTGTTGACCTTGAGCTAACCCAACCCTAACTCTAACCCTAACTCTAACCCTATTACCCTAACTCTAACCCTGACCCTAAATCTAATCCTATTACCCTAACTCTAACCCTAATTCTAAGTCCAACCCTGACCCTAACTCTAACTCTGACCGTAACTAACCCTGACCCTAACCTTAACTCTAACCCTGACCCTAACTCTAACCCTGACCATAACCCTAACTCTAACTCTAACCCTGACCATAACCCTAACTCTAAATCTAACCCTGACCATAACCCTAACTCTAACTCTAACCCTGACCCTAACTCTAACCCTGACCATAACCCTAACTCTAACTCTAACCCTGACCATAACCCTAACTCTAACTCTAACCCTGACCATAACCCTAACTCTAACTCTAACCCTGACCATAACCCTAACTCTAAATCTAACCCTGACCATAACCCTAACTCTAACTCTAACCCTGACCCTAACTCTAACTCTAACCCTGACCATAACCCTAACTCTAACTCTAACCCTGACCATAACCCTAACTCTAACTCTAACCCTGACCATAACCCTGACCCTAACTCTAACCCTGACCATAACCCTAACTCTAACTCTAACCCTGACCATAACCCTAACTCTAAATCTAACCCTGACCATAACCCTAACTCTAACCCTAACTCTAAATCTAACCCTGACCATAACCCTAACTCTAAATCTAACCCTGACCATAACCCTAACTCTAACCCTGACCATAACCCTAACTCTAACTCTAACCCTGACCATAACCCTAACTCTAAATCTAACCCTGACCATAACCCTAACTCTAACTCTAACCCTGACCCTAACTCTAACCCTGACCATAACCCTAACTCTAACCCTGACCATAACCCTAACTCTAAATCTAACCCTGACCATAACCCTAACTCTAACCCTAACTCTAAATCTAACCCTGACCATAACCCTAACTCTAAATCTAACCCTGACCATAACCCTAACTCTAACCCTGACCATAACCCTAACTCTAAATATAACCCTGACCCTAACCTTAACTCCAACCCTGACCCTAACTCTAACCCTGACCGTAAGCATATGTCCACAGTCAATCTGACTGGACAAATGATATGACAGCAGAAATACATCATGTCAAATGTCGGTCTGAGAACATCTCTCACTTGCATAAAGCAGAAGAGCCCTCCACTCTCACTGAAAGGCCCTTATGATAAGTATATAATTAAATAACACACCCCATGACATTACACAGAAACCAGCTGACTAAAATACTGAAGAGCCATATGATGGATGCATGAATTATGTGGTTTTCACCATAACCCGGTCTTTCCATCAGCATGAAACAGCAGGAACCAGGATTCATCAGATCAGTCCTCTGCTGGCCAGTGTTTTCAGTTCTTGGCCCACTGCAACTATAGTTTCTTGTTTGTCTGTTAAAAGAATTGGCGATCTGTAAATTCAACAGCCTCCATGTTTGAATCGAGGTGCGATGGCTGGTTCATTCTGAGGCTTTGGCATCTGTTTTCGTATGGGCTGAGGTTCAGTTGGAGGAGACATGTTTTTCAAACTGCTCACATCAAATGATCAATACTGCATCATCATACATGCCAACGTGCTCTGACACACACATCTTTTTTTCTGTAAATTTATATCTCCATAAATATGTAAGTATTTAACTTTCACAATATTCAGTGTTAGTGATCAATAGTCATCAATATTCAGATTAGCTGCTTTTATCTTGCCGTATAAAACTATTTTGCATGTCAAAAAAATCTTGATAAAGGGCATCCAGGTAGCATAGTGGTCTACTCCGTTGCCTACCAACACAGGGATCACTGGTTCGAATCCCCGTGTTACCTCTGGCTTGGTTGGGCGTCCCTACAGACACAATTAGCTGTGTCTGCGGGTGGGAAGCCGGGTGTGGGTGTGTGTCCCTGGTCAATGCACTAGCGCCTCCTCTGGTCGGTCGGGGCGCCTGTTTGGGGTGGGGGGGGAACTGGGGGGGAATAGCGTGATCCTCTCACGCCCTACGTCTCCCTGGTAAAACTGCTCACTGCCAGGTGAAAAGAAGCGGCTGGCGACTCCACATGTATCGGAGGAGACGTGGTAGTCTGCAGCCCTCCCCGGATCGGCAGAGGGGATGGAGCAGTGACCGGGACGGCTCAGAAGAGTGGGGTAATTAGCCAAGTACAATGGGGAAGAAAAGGGGGGGAAATCCTGATAACTTCACATCAATTTGATGATGTTTTTTAGGTGGGGCTACTCTCTCAACTCAAAATAGGTAAATTATAAGTATCAATATTCAACATTTGTAGACTATACTGTGATCAGATTTAACTAGTGAAATTTTTCCCCCCAAAATTCAAAACATACTGCTTGCAACATAGCAGAAGATCATAAATCCACATCATGGACCTCTTTCAACCAGAGGCGGTTTGGAGGACTTCCTTTCAGTAGTGAATTACTCCAGATAAGACGGGACACGGCTCCTAATGCTTTCTGTTTCTTTGTCCATGTTCCCTCACATAAGCCCCCCCGTGTCTCAGTTCTTTCAAGTCTCGAACATCCGTCGCTAACCTGCACCCACCTTCATCACCCTTCATCATCGCCACTAGTTTAAGTCAGTTTAACATGTGAATTCATCCAATAAGGATCATAACTCACCTGCACTAACGAGCTGCTGTCGGCATGTTTTTATACAATCACCCTGCGTGTGTGTGTGCGTGTGCGTATGCGTGAGTGTGTGTGTGTGATTGTAGCGAGAGACTTCTTGTCTGGGAGCGAAGAAAGCGTCTGGAAGTGAATAGAGAGGAAGTTATATAAACTATACGTTCACTTATTATCATGCAAGTGAAGCCAGGCGTATTTGGCTTCCTAACAAATGTCCATTTCCCTTCCTTCTTTTCATTGTTCAAGAAAAATATTTCATTCCCTTTTGAGAATTCCGCTAAATGGGGACGATACTTTCATCTTTCCTTGCACTTCAGCTCTCTATTCCGTAGTCCCGGGTAATTATTAGGCCATATTTATTGGGTTATCGATTTGTCTGCACAAAGCCATTCAATATGACTTGGGAATGAAAATATTCTGCAGCGGAAAGAATCATTGGACTTGAAGTTTCAAGGACGAACGAGTGCACGCACACACACACACACACACACACACACACACACACACACACACACACACACACACACACACACACACACACACACACACACACATATGTGCTTTTGGACCGACTATTACAAAATGTGTCTTCAGTCATTAGAAATGGGCTCTGCAAAAACCATCAACGCCATCCTAATTTAGCTGCTTGTCTCTTCTACTTTGCCATCAGAAAATCCAGCTGGAGTGAATGTGCTCCTTTCTGAGTAAAACCCACCGTGAGTCATTTCTCAGCTGCTAAATGCTGACCAGGGCTGCCTATGAAGTCAACTGCTGCCACAGCCTTCATGTAAAATAAATCATTTAAAGGTTTTCGCACAAGTTTTCAAATTAGGATTTTTTCCCCCGTTTTCTCCTCAATTGTACTTGGCTAACTACCCCACTCTTCCAAATGCCTCCTCCGATACATGTGGAGTCGCCAACTGCTTCTTTTCACCTGACAGTGAGGAGTTTCGCCAGAGGGATGTAGTGCATGGGAGGATCACGCCATTCCCCCAAGTCCCCCCCCCCGAACAGGCGCTCCTGAGAGACCAGGACACATACCCACATCCGGCTTCCCATCTGCAGACATGGCCAATTGTGTCTGTAGGGATGCCCAACCAAGCCGGAGGCAACATGGGGATTCAAACTGGCGATTCCCATGTTGGTAGGCAACGGAATAGACTGCTACACTACCCGGACGCCTCATATAGTCCTTTTTAAATGAAGCAAACTCAGTCCTCTTAAGGTGGACCAAAAAGTGGACCAACAGAAAAGGGACTCAGTTCTTTTTGTGTTCACATTGTCGGTTCATTTGAAAGAGAACTCAATTTGCTTTCTGGTCCACTTCAGCTCTGATGGGGCCTCAGTCCCCTTCTTGTTAACGCTATAGTTCCTCTTGAGCTCAGACCTTTACTGCTTTGGATTATGGGTACAGATTATGGATTGTTGGATTATGGCTTTTTCTCAGTGAACTTGGAGTGCTTTGTGTTCACAATGCACAGGTTAAGTGAACCGCAATGCGGACATGAAGCGAACCATACTTAGACACCCCCCCCCCCCCGCCAGGAGGTCCTTTTAGCCCTCCAAATGAACTCAGAGCGATTAGACAACATTTTTTGTGCATATGTGAACACTTCAAAAGAACTCAGTCCCCTCTGAGACGAACCGTACTCAGACCTCCTCGGGAAGTCTGTCATCTTCTTCTTGTAACCCTTGCCTGGATCTCGTCTCAGGGGCTAGCAAGTATTTATGTCGCTAAGTGACGTCATAACTTTCTCATGATAGTCTGTCTTGTTTAATTAAACAGTGCATCTGCTTCTGTCTGCCGGAAGGATGATGATGTTCTTGTCCTTACTGAGAGTCATGAGAGATTTCCTCTTGTCTCTGCTGATGTTGGATGGCGGTGGCTTCGCATTGCTGAGACGGGCTGAAACTTTGGTCTGTCGCTCCCGGGTCCGTGATGTTGTTTTTACAGATCGCTGATTCTGTGGCTGTGATCAGTTCCACTAGCGGGATTTGCCTCGGCCTGACAGCAATAAAGTGATTGTAACTATTCCCCAGTCCTCTGTGAATGGTACACATGGCCATCGAAACTCTGGTTAATGGTCACCGCAATTTGCATATGAAACCAATAGTTGGTTTTGGGTCATTATGCAACACTGCTGTTTATAAGTGGGGATACCTGCAGTCAGCTGAGACTGAAGAGGTCACTTAGATGAGTGATGAAATGTTTCTCTCATTAAACGTTGTGTTGGGCGGCTGGGTAGCGTAGTGGTTTATTCCGTTGCCTACCAACATGCAGATCGCTGGTTCGAATCCCCACATTACCTCCGGCTTGGTTGGACATCCCTACAGACACAATTGGCCGTTTCTGCGGGTGGGAAGCCGGATGTGGGTATGTGTCCTGGTCACTACACTAGTGCCTCCTCTGGTTGGTCAGGGCTGCCTGGGGGGAATAGCGTGATCCTCCCAAGCGATACTCCCTGGCGATCCTCCCCCTGGGGAAACTCCTCACTGTCAGGTGAAAAGAAGCGGCTGGCGACTCCACATGTATCGGAGGAGGTAGTAGTCTGCAGCCCTGTAGACAGGGCTGAGGGGGAGGAGCAGTAACCAGGATGGCTTGGAAGAGTGGGGTAATTGGCCTGATACAATTGCCCCCCCCCCAAAAAAAGATAAATAGATAAATAAACGTTGTGCCCAGATGAAGTGATTCAACTTTCTGGGATTTCCTTACTTGGATTATTGAGCATGCATCAAGAAACTCTGAACCTAGTTTGTCGTTGACCTTACAAAACGTTTTTCTGTAGTTAACAGCAAAGCTTATGTAAAGGGTTGGAAAAATAACAAAAATAGCCTCCCTCCATTATTTTTTAATTACTAGCACTTTTCAGTTCACTGTACTAGTACAATACAGTGATAGTCATGACAGTGTTCCACTCCTCACCTGAGATGGCGCTAAAGGGCACAGTGTCAGATGGAAGCTCTACTCCTGACTGATCAGCAGTTAGGTTTCAGAATAAACCTGACCGTCAGCCAGGTAACACCTTGATTTGTTTTGCAACAGACATGTCACTGTATGCAACTGTCTGCGTAATACACAATTAGTAGTAATCACTCAGTGTCCGCATGTAACTGAGTACTCCTGCTGGTTTAAATTGAGTTTGTGAAGCAAATGCGAACGGATTATTCACCAAATGTGAAATGGCAGCGCCCACTGAAATAAGGTGTGCACTAGATACGGAGACCGCATGCGCCAGGGATTTAATAAGTTTTTTCTGGTAATGTATAGTATAAATATTACATGTTAAAACCTTATTGTACTTAGGGAATAGACATTCAAGGTTACGGGTTTGTGCAGGGAGAACGTGTGTATGGCTGTAGCGGTGATAGTCTGACGGGTGAAAGTGTTTAGATGTGTGTGTCAGTGTGTGTTCTTCTCCGTGGATTGTCACCTTGTCGTAGTGGGGAAGCGTGTGTGGTCCTGAGATCCCGAGAGCAATGCTGTCAGGAGCTTTGCTCCTGGTCAGGTCACCCACGGCGGCAAGGCTGACTTCAGGGAAGCATCACAACGGCTGGGAAGGCGGCTGAAGGCTGCAGCAGAAATGGGCCCCCAGTTGTCTTGGACTCCATGCCACTGGATGCTGACCCAGATCTGTCAAGGACCATGTGGTGGCAATCTGTGCACCAGTCTCTCCACGTTAAAAAAGTCACGCACAGGTGTCCTAGGACAGTCATACTCAACCCTGAGTGACCACATATGATGATGATGATGATGAGTGTGTGGATTTATTGTTCATATATAATCCACTTTTGTTTGTCTATAATGGCACTGACTTAAATTGTTATTAAAGAGCAAATCTGGCTGTCAGCCACTTAACACCTTGTTTTGTGTTCTTCTGTCTGCATTTGACCCAGGTTTAGGCTCCTATCCAGGGTTCCTATTGACCCTGGGCAGTTCTGATGCTGACTCAGGTTCCCCCAGGCCTGAGGCCGGTAACACTAACTACAACTTGCAATTCAGGCTACTGTGCTCTTTGAGTTAATGTTTAGATATCCGTGCTAGCTGTCCTGCACTCAACCCAATGGCAAGCACCAACTCTGACAGGCTATCGCATGTCCACAGCTTTAGTCTGTCTCTAACCTAAATATGGCCACACACATCTTTCCGCTTCCAGTGTGGAAAGATGGCGGCACAAATTCACGTTTGCACTGACCTAACCCAGTACTGATGTGGGAAGATGGCGGCGCGAACTTAGTACCGTTCATGCAGTGTCTTTGTCCACATCTGCGTCTAAGTTTGTGTCATCGTTTGATGGCTGGGAGAGCTGGCGCTGGATTGGCTATTAGAGCTTGGTCTGCTGCATCCTGTGGGCCCAGGGACCATGGCCCTGCCTGGAGCTGTACCCAAAGAGGAAACACCAAGGGCGGTCTGACAGGACGCGGAAGCAGGGTAGGCTAAGCTAACTGCTAGCCCATGCAGACGACGGTTCCAATAACACCGAGGGTGGTCTGGCGGCGGCCATGCCTAGTGTTGACTATTTTTTTGGTACTGTCGTGTGGAGTGCAGGGAGGTGTGTCGAAGGTTTCTGGCTGGGAGAGCTGGCATTGGATCGGCTGGGGGAGCCTGGTCTGTTGCATCCAATGGGCCCAAGGACCACGGCCCTGCCCAGAGCTGCGCCCGAGGGGGAAACATCAAGGGCGGTCTGACAGGACGCGGAAGCAGGGCAGGCTAAGCTAGCTGCTAGCCCATGCAGACTGGCAGTTCTGACAGTCATCCTAGTGTTCCCTCTCTTGGACAGTGATTTTTTTTAAAATTTAGTTTAGATATAATATGTATTAGTTTAAATATATGTATTAGTTTGGATATATGTGTTCTTGTAGTTTTTGGATGTGTGTTTTTGTCTTTGTGTTGCACTGCTGTGGGCTGGGGGAAACGATGTTTCGTTTCATTTCATGTACGCAGGTGCATGAAATGAAACGACAAATACGTTTCCCTGATTCCTGATCCTCAAACATGTCTCCTTAGTACAACCGGCAACAGGAAATTGTTTAGAATGATTCTACGTACCTTTGAAGAAAGCCACCTTTACCGCCGATCTCAGTTTCCGTCCTTGTTCGGCTTCGGTCTCCAATTCAGCCTGAACCTACAACAACACAGGTAAATATCATTAGAGGATGAATAGATAATTATAAGGCAGCTCTTGGATGGTTTTAAATCAGGACCTGAAGCATTCAAGACCAGCAGGCCTGTGCATGTCTCGTTCAACCAACACCAATCTGTTATTCAGCTCTATCTTTATCTATTTCCTCCCGTTGCCATGATTGAAGGATACTTTGTGAGAAAGGAATATTTCATATAACGTGCACATCGCCACGGGAGTTTGAGGACCGTCAATACGGACATTAATTTAAGAAGTTTTCTTTTTCAGACAAAGTATGATGTCACAACTGGTCCCCGTTCAACCAAACACGGGATTTGTCCCCTTTTAAACTTGCCACGGTTTTGTGTGTTAAACAACGCTGGTGAACGAGGTACCCCTTTCAAACTGACCCCGCATCACACATTATAAATGCTGCACAATAAATTAAATGAATAGTTATTTCACACAGAAAACTACTGCGAATAGCTTTCCCGCAACATTTTTTTGTTATAAAACCAATGCCTCACCCAGCATTGCAGGTAATATGAAAAGACATTCATTTCAGACTTATTTTCTTTTATTAAGTGGCATTTTGCCGGTAAAGTTTTCTTATATTGTTGTTCAGGGTAACAGCCCTGACTGTACAAACGTCTCGTGGTAACTCTGTAGAATCAGTGTAACACAGACATTGATGCACATACGTGTCCATAAACACACACACAAACACACACACACAGCCAGACAGACTCACATACAGCCCTCGGAGGCGATGTGGAGAAGGGGTAGAGGTCGAGTACTGTCAGGCTAATTAGTTTTTCAGCAGACAAAAAAATGGAGACCATTCTGCTGCAGCATGTTTCTAGCTGTGGGATCAGGGCCTTGGCCTTCATGTGGAGAAGCATCACAGACTTTTCTTCTTCCTCACAACCTACCCACCCCTCCTCCTCCTCCCCCTTCTTCTTCTTCTTCTTCTCTCATTCTGTTAAAGACTACAGATTTAAAGGGCTAGAAACTTTTTCTTTGGTTACACAGACGGAAAACCACACACACACTCACACACTCAGACACTCACGCACTGTTGCCACTAGAGATGTTGCCATGGTAGTTGCTGAAGAGTTATACTGCTTCGTTTACTGCCATCTAGTCACAACTGTGGTGCAGGGCCAAAAAAAAAAATAGTCCATACAGAATGTCATAATCAAATAACCGAACTGACAAGGATGTTGGAGTACTGAAACCAATTTCCCAGCATTCAATTGCATTAAATTCCAAGGACAGCGTGTAAAGGACACAAACGGATCAGGGCAGATGGCAAAGCATTCGATCTCACGTAGAGTGCCTGCAAAAACACACGCATGAACAAACGCACATGCATACACACAACCACCGACACATCTGTATATGGATTTTATAAAATACAGAACGGCCTTGATTCAAGATGAGCCGAAGAAGTGTTTACATTTACCTTTTTTTCCCTTTCCTCTAAATGGAGGGGTTTGTCACAAGGCCACACACACCTCTCGGTGCCCGTGCTAATTACAACCTTATTAGCCATGAAAGACTCAGATGCTGCAGCGCTCCTTCAGTTGAGGGACATCTGCGGCTGACAAAGCCTGGAAGGCCGTGTCACCCAGCCTCAATGGCTAATGAACAAACACAAGGGTTTTCTCCCCGATTCATTATCCACACGTTGAATGAATCCCAGGTTACTTTGGACGTCGTTCTCAGCATATTATCTTCCCATCAGTCTGTCAATCATCTCATCTCACAAACAAACCCCGGTCCACCCACAGAAGCACAGATACACACGGAAGCCGTTTTCAAACATGCACACGCTTAGCGCAGACTCAAACATGCAGTCAAGCGTGCATACACACACTACTGCACATGTGTGTAATGCATGCACGCACACATACACACACACACACGCAAAATCAGATGGGCTAATTAGGCTGTGATGGCTGAGTGGGGAGTTAACTTAAACAGGGCTGGACAGATGTCTCACTCCAGTGACTTCAAAAGGAAACTAAAGAACACAGGGCCATGTAATGTGATTTAGATATAATGCTTCCAGGTCAGAGGTGACAGCTAGACCGCTGGGCAGTGGGAGAGCAGCTGACAAGCGTGTAACTAACCATGACGGATGGGAATTCAATGGACTGCCTGCTCCACACACACCCAGCTATAAGACAGACGCACATCACACGGCTGAACACCTTATGGGCCGGGGCAATTCGTTCCCGGGATGTTATTTGACAAGTGTCCCAAAACCACAGCCTAGTTTCACATGACTACAGCTAACAGGGAACCCCAGCTAGCTAACATGCCCCGTCCAATACATCACCATGATGTCAGGTCCCGACACAGTGGCAGATTGACTGATGAGAAAATGAAAAGGTTGTATAATTTACTGCTCTTTACTACAATTCAGTTAGTCAGTTACTGCTATGTCGACACAGCCGAATGAGAATTTGCCTCATACAAGAAGCCTTAACATCAGACGGCACATAAATAAATAAAAAAAAAACAATAATCTTGAAAAGGATTATTTGTTTTTGTCAAACTACCGTTTTAATTTTTCTATTTCTATTGTGGTCACTTCCAAAAGCTGCCGTTAATGCTAACCAGAACAAAATATATTCATGTCATCTGCAAATAGAACAAATTTCAATATTTTTGATATCTTGCATATATCATTTAAGTACAGAATGAACCGTTTTGGACCTAAAACTGAGCCTTGGGGTACACCACAAGTAATATCCATGCATGACGATTATGTTTACCTACAAACTGCTGCCTGTTACTTGTTGGGTTTCCTCCGAGTGCTCTGGTTTCCTCCCACAGTCCAAAGACATGCAGGTCGGGTGAATCGGCCGTACTAAATTGCCCCTCGGTGTGAATGTGTGTGTGTGTGTGTGTGTGTGTGTGTGTGTGTGTGTGTGTGTGTGTGTGTCTGTCTGTCTGTCTGTCTGTCTGTCAGCCCTGTGATGGACTGGCAGCCTCTACAGGGTGTCTCCCTGCCTGCCACCCAATGACTGTTTGGGATAGGCTCCAGCATCCCTGCGACCCTGAGAGCAGGATAAGCAGTTTGGATAATGGATGGATCTTGAAAAGTTCAACAAAATCCACATAAGAAAGACATCACACCCACACTTGTCAGAATCACCTACAGATAGCTAGCTTGAAAAGGTCAGTGGATAGCATTCAAAATTAGCAGAGATGAGAAGGTCCCCCGTGATCGTTTGAACACTGAACTCCAGTTTGGAGCACTTGAAGGTAATATGCCTGTACAGGTAAAGTCTTTTGCAATTAATATATATTTATTTGTTTCTATATGTATTGTCGTGAAGAATGCTTTCTCAACATTTAATTCTACTTTTAAATGAGCAACAAAAACGCACTGCACCATGCAGCATGGACAGGGTGAAGGAAACCCAGTAGTTATTTCCTTGCAAGCTGCTGCCGTAGTCTGAGCGAAGGGCACAAGACAAAGACAATTTCCAAACTCCAGAGAAATCAGTGGGTGGGAGAACAGGGATGAGGAGTGGAGATGAGCTGTTAAAATACAAAGGGAGATTGCAGATGTGAGGAATGAAGAGGTGAGGGGAAGGAACGGAGACAATGAGGGGGTCAAAACATATTGCCCATTATGCTATCACCCCTCCGTACACTCCGCGGAATTAGCAAGAGAAATTACTGAAGCAATTACCACTTTTAATTGGAATAATTCTTCCGGTCTTGTCACAGCTGCATCCAGAGGAATACTTCCCAGTCTTCCTCTTGCAAGTCTCTCTTATTTTTTTTCTTCTTCTTGCCTTGGCGAACACTGTTATTAATTTCACAAATCTGTGTTGGTCTCTTTTCAACCCCTGACACCTGAGTCACCCGGGGTGAACCGCAGTCAGCTTCCCTCCGCATGAGCCATCCTCCATCAGCATCTCTCTATCCCAACCTCTTTCTCTCTCCCTTCCTTCAGCGCCCTCCATCTGCCCATCTTCCTGCTCCCTCCATCACTCTCTCTCTCTCTCATCTCTCGTTTTCCACAGTAGGAAATAATGGGGAAGTCATGGATGGGGGGGTGGGTGGTCAACAACAGTAAGCAAATGTGGAGAAGGCGATCTGTTAGACAAACACACCCCATCACTCTGAAAGCAGCTATGTTGGACCCAAAACGCTTTTTGGATTAATTAGTTCGACTTGTTCTGTCCGTGTTTCCGCGTATGTCATCAGACCTTCGTCAGAGCTGTTAAAGCTGCGTCTCTATCAGCTAATACACCTCGAGATGTCGGATTTCTGCTCTTTGGAGATTATACAGGAGAAAAACAAGAGGACCTTCCTCCTTGTGCACACATATCCTGACTTTCACCGCACTTGGTCAAAGAAACGCTGGATAGAGAAAATTGGGGGGGAACGTTAATGTCGTTCCTCTTCTTCAGTCAGAGCAAATGGAGAGAAAGCCGTGACCTGTGATGACGTGGTAAATAAACAAAGGTGGGTGAACTATGATCTTTGGTCAGTGATCATCATTAGATATCCAACTTACCAATATATGCAACATATTCAGCAAAGCATTAATTGATATATAATAATTAATTAATTTATATATTATATAGTGATATACTGCTGGGATAGGCTCCATCATCACATGACCCTAATTAGGATAAGTGGCTTGGATAATGGATGGATTGGTGGATACTATATTTCTCACTGAAATAAACTATTCTATATAACTTAACATCAGTTTGACACCATTTCATTTGTTTACCACGAATTTGTGTAACAAAGATTTATGTCAGCCCTACAAAAGGTAGGTAAAATATAGTCTGCAGAGAAAAAGGAGGGTAATGTGCTTTTAGGTGCATTTGCAATCCACTACACCGCTGGCCACAACCTGTCCGCCGCAGAAAAAGGGAGAAACTCCCATTCTGTTGCCAAACGTCATTGGCTCAGGGTTTCATTGATTCGATTGATCCCGATCCAGTTGACTTGAGATGGAGTGAGAGTGTATTTTTCGGGGAGGGAAGCGGAGGCGAGAGCATCTGTTGCCCCTGATAGCTTTGACGTATTTGACTTATGCTGACACGGAAAGATGGCCGTCTGATCTTTGAAGCACCAAAGATCTCTCACAACACATTAGCCGCAGGCCTGAGGAAGGAGTCCCGCCGGAGCGGGTCAGAGAATGTCCTGGCCTGATGGGCTGATGGGAATCAGAGGAAATCAATAAGCAATGATAGACTTCTGCTGTCCGCTCAGCTAATCCTGTTAGTGATAGCTGTGGATTTAATCGAATGGTTGCACACACTGCAGACACTCCGACATGAGGACAAGGGCGCGTGCACGTGCACGTGCACACACACACACACACACACACACACACACACACACACACACCACACCACACCACACCACACCACACCTCTAAGGACACTCAACCCCCACGACATTCTTATGGATAAGATCTGAAGAACTCTCACACTCTCTCTCGCTCCTGTCATTTTGTTGAGACAAGCAGCAATTTGAGAGACAACTCGGTCGACAGTCACAGGGGAGAAATCAGTGGGTTTATTAAATCCTTTGCTCAAAGTCCAAATTGGACTGGATTATGGGGAACATTTTCTGCGGGGCTGAAGACAGAATAAAGACACATTTTGTCCCCTATGATCATTCGATAAAGGATCCCCCCCCCTTCTTTGATATGGAGATCGGCACAACGCATGGCGGAGGACGGGAGGCAGAGCTGAAATGGACCTCCTTTGAAAAAGAAAATCTTTGTACATAGCGTATACATATCAAAGTGACATAACCCCCCCCCCACCTCCGATAACCACTTCCAACACACCAACCACACGCATGTTGCGAAGTAATTCTGGGTTAATACCGCGATGACCCACCGCCGACGAACACGCGTTACAAGAGGAGACGCCGACTACTCGTGTTGAGAGGTAAATTAAGAGAGCACATCAATTTCACATGACATAATCCCCGGGCCGCTCTCTCTCTCTCTCTCTCTCTCGCTTCGCTCGCGCTCTCCTCCCCTTAATCTCCCGGTTCCGTCACCCTCATCTTTTCAATGAGGCTGAGAGCTCCCTTCATCTCCTCCTGCGGGTGGGAGAGGGGAGCGCCGAGCCGCCCGTGGGCGAGGAGAGACGAGGAGGAAATCAGAGAAAGTCTGATTCAATTAACGCTGCGGCGCAGAGGCCTCGCGTTTCGTCTTTGCTATACCTGCCTGTACGGTCGTCTGCAGGATTGATCGAACTTAATGCGAGAGTGGTTGCACATTGTGTGTGTGTGCGTGCGTGTGCGTGCATGTGCATATCTGCTTTTAATTGATTACCCTCGTCTACACTATTAGTCAGCTCCATTACTTGGAATCCTGATTTGCATACGTTTTTGTCATAATGCGAGCCATTAAAGGGCTCAAATATAACAGCCCTGCTCTTCACCTTATGCGCTTTACCCAAGCCCCTGTAACCGCCGCCACACCAACCCCCCCCCCCCCCCCCCCGAGGCATCCGCAGAGCCCGCACCGGCAGCGGCGCCTTAATTACAATGTTTTACAGCCATATAATAAGAGGTTTACGTAACTCCCACATGAGCCGCCCATTATTCAGAAACTACCCGCGCCGCTGTGCCTGTCCGTCCCCCTCCTCCGGTGCGAGCGGCACGCAAGGACAAGCGAGCTCCCACAATGCACCGCAAACGTCTTCGCCGCGGTACATCCTGTGGGCTGAAGGGAAAAGGAGAAAAAGTCCACTCGCTCCAACCTGACGTCCGACTTGCCTCCTTGTACAAAGTCGTTCCCAGTTCAGAGATTGATTAAATTACATCTACCTGCGTCTAATTAATCATTCCTATTGTGCCTAATATTGTGGTAGGAAAGGTGCTTAGTAGACACTCTGATTCACAGACTGTGGCAACGCCCGCCCGGTTTGATCAGTGCAATATGCCAACAGTGGCAAGAAATAATATCTAGCACCACCGAGACTGTTAATTGAATTCGATGAGGACCCCTAGCCGTTAAGAGTGTACACAAAGATGATTTATGCAAAGATGATTAAAAAGAAATTACCTGGGCCGTTCTGGTTAGGCATCAACGCCACTCACCAGCTGATGAACCTTTCCTGATGAAGATGAACCTGAAGACCGGGATTTTCATCCATAACAAAGCGGATAAACAGAATATATATATATATATATATATATATATATATATATATATATATATATATATATATGTTTTGGGATAACACTTCATTAGTATTCATGATACTGAGTGGTCTTCTGTGTCTCTGAAATGTCGTTGACACAATTTCAATCCGCGACAGGCTGCATTGTAGGAGACAATGTGAGTAAAAAGGCCACACACAGCTGTATAACGTAGTGCTGTGATCCACGTTGTGTTAGGAACTAAAACCATCAAAAGCGGAGGGCTTGTGGAACAGCTCACCCATCACCTCGACGTCCATCTTAACCGATGAGAGTGAACGCACCATCAAGTAGCAGACGCAAACTAGAGTTTCGCCGTTGAGTCTATTTTCTCTGTGTGCATTTTGCTCATGTGTACTACTGAAATACGGGCTAGATAGGGTGTCCGGGTGGTGTAGCGGTCTATTCCGTTGCCTACCAACACAGGGATCGCTGGTTCAAATCCCCATGTTGAATCTCCGGCTTTGTCAGGCGTCCCTACAGACACAATTGGGCCGTGTCTGCGGGTGGGAAGCCAGATGTGGGTACATGACCTGGTCGCTGCACTAGCGCCTCCTTTGGTCGGTCGGGGTGCCTGTTCTGGGGGGGAGGGGGAACTGGGAGGAATAGGGTGACCCTCCCACATGCTACGTCCCCCTGGTGAAACTCCTCACTGTCAGGTGGAAAGAAGCGGCTGGTGACGCCACATGTATCAGAGGAGGCATGTGGTAGTCTGCAGCCCTCCCCGGATCAGCAGAGAGGGTGGGCTCAGAAAAGTGGGGTAACTGGCCTGATACAACTGGGGAGAAAAAAAGGGAGGGTGGGGGTCCAAACTATAGTTTCGCTGTTGAGTCTATTTTTCTCTGCCTGCGTTTTCTCAAGTGTGAGACTGAACTTCCGGCTAGGTTTTCATATTCCCGTGTCCGTGAAGTTGGATTCTACATAAAATTGATCATCACGTCATTGTTTTTCTTGCCGTCAACGAATCCTCTTTCTGGTATCAACTTGGATATGAATGGATGTGAATAATCAGGTCTGCTCACGGCATTTAAAGGGCAGCAAACCGCCGCTGCCTATAGAAGAGAGAGAAATAAAGCGAGAGTAATGATGTAAAGTAGCAATAATAGAGAACATATTTAGGTATTGGTGGTTGTGCGATGCTTCTGGTGTGTGTCGGACACACTCTGTTGTAAAAAAAACAAAGTGTTAGACAGACGTATGTAGCGTTGATGTTCACATGTTCACATCAGGGTCGTCCGCCGGTGACGTCACCGGCGTGCACGAGTTCGGCGGCGTTTCAGAGACACGCAGAAGACTGCTGGGTATCATGGCTGCTGACGGAGCGTTATCACGACAACATGCAGACAGACAGAGAGAAGTAACGTACAAAATCCTGATCGTTTCTCTTTATGAAATGGAGAACGGTCATCCCTGCGTCGTCCCTGTTCACAATCTGGGTTTACTACATGATGGCTAAAAAAATAGAGTAATATACCAGGACCGCAGTCACCTCAAAAGCCAACCCCCCCCCCCCAAATAATTTTGCAGAATCTCTTCATATTACATTTGATCCTAATTTATCAAAAAAAATAGGCCACCGTATGGAAATTGTGCAATTTTATTACTTCTGGCTATTCAGCGTCTGAACCGATGGCATTGTCCTGCTTCTCCTTCATTGACCCTTTCCTGCCTCCTACCCATCTGCTTCAACAAGGCGATGTTTATCTCCTGCAGGAGGAAATTAAAGCCTTGCCTCATGAGCTGGAGATATGCAAATCATACACAGTGCAAATAGATTGCAGAGCGCTGCGGTGGGGAGCGGGTATTAGACCACACAGCCAGCCAGCCAGCCAGCCAGCCAGCCAGCCAGCCAGCCAGGCCTGCTGACGTGAAATCTAAATCAAGTCACGACGAATCACACGGACACATACATACGTACGCCCCCCCCCCCCAAAAAAGAAAAAAAAACCCTGGTGTACAACACTTAACACACTAAGCCAGCCAGCTGCGGCGGAGCATAGAGAACGAATGGCAAACAAGTCAAAACAATACCTGTAAACGAGCGGGCCAGGGCAATCCGTTGGGTTTGGACACGTTTTAGGCACCCGTGCTGTCAGCCCGGCTGATCGGCTCCGTCACAGGTTAGCCCTTATCTGAGGCTTCGACACAAACCGCATAAGAAAAGGTTTCTCTGATATCACCATTACGTGGGATATGCAATCCCCCCCCCTCCCTTGAACACGCAAAATTGGAAAGTAATAGTGGTCATGCAAAGTGCCGTTCTTTGGCAGAACATGTAATTTTGATATGCATTAGTGTTATTGTCAGGCGTGGTGTATGGGGCTGTTGCCTGGTGTGATTGCAGGTCTGCCTCGTATTGTACGGGGGGAAGCAGACGGGAGAAGATAGCATTAAACCTGTCCTTGCCATCCCAATCTGTCCGCATGTTTCTTTTTATCATTCTGCAGTTTCTATCCACTTATGCTATAATTAAGTTTCCTGACCTCTGCCTCGCAGCCTTAACTAGACGATGGGAAATAGACAGCCACTGCAGATCTCTACGCCTGATGTTCTCTCTTCCCCCTTCTCGTCTCCCTCCCTTCCTCTCTCGCCTTCCTCTCCTTCTCTGGGTGTCCGTGGCCCTGCGACGGAACAAGAATTATTAATCTTGTAATTGTGTGGAGCAGTTGGTGTTGAAACGTCCCTCACTTACTTTCCATGCTAGATTGTCTCGTTATTGGAGGGACCCGAACCCTGACCCCCCTCACCTCTCTACCAACCCATGCTGCCCTGACACAACAAGCAAGAGTGCACACACACACACACACACACACACACACACACACACACACACACACACACACACACACACACACACACACACACACACACACACACACACACAACTATAACAGAGCCACTGTGGCGGATCACAGTTGCCTTATTGGTACAATCACTAGCTCTGTTTTCTCTTTCTTGTACATGCATACATACAAATACACACAGACACAGACACACACACACACACACACACACAGGCATGCATGCATGCACACACGCACACACACAATAGGTTAAAGCACGTTTTTGTCATTACATTTGTGTTTGTGTGTGTGTGTGTGTGTGTGTGTAAGGTGTGATGGTGTGGAAAACAAGGTTCCTGATTCCCTTTAACCTCTGACCTGACTGATAGCAGCATCAGGAGCTCAGAAAATACAGCTAACCTCTGGCATACAACACGCACATGCACACACAATCACACATACACACACACACACACACACACACACACACACACACACACACACACGTACACACCAGATCACACAAAGGCAAATGCCTCCAAAATAGCTCTGTAAATTTGATGCCTAGGAAAAAAAAATCCCAATATCAGAGACTGGAGTGCTGGCAGGAGCGTTCACAGTCGACAACAACGACAAAATTCCTCATCAATCATAATTAGGCTCATTAATTTCAATCAGTGTTGGATGCCTATCTAAATACTGTGTGAAGTGGCACCATGAAATGAACATCCGCCCTGCAGTGCCGAGCCGCAGCCTATATACGTTCCCATAGTGAAACACACCCTCGTAGGATTAGAGGAGAAGAAAAGGGGGATTATTATTTCATGACCTTTCAATCCTCTGCCTGTCAGGTTGAACTAAAGCCATATATGCTGCTGGAGGACTAATCTCCCCCTCTCTTTGTGTCCGCCAGGGATGTGTCATTTCTTTATCCCCTCTATCCAGATTTACCTCCATAAAATAAACTTCCGAGCCTGATCTGATAAGAAGCCATCTTCTCTCCGGGATAAGGAAGTGGGGCCTCCGCCGCCCTGCTTCCCAGTGGCCACATTTTGGGGTGTCAGATAACTCAAGGCGGGGGGATGAGAACAGTCAGGAAATGCCACTTTGCCTGTCTGCGAGCGGGTGACAACGAAACGACAGTGACTCTGATTAGAAAACACACAACCCCCCCTTCCCCCTTTCCATCACCCCTCCCCCCATCCATCCTTCCATTTCTTTCTAAAACCACAAAATCGTGGACGTTCGCCAGGTAGCATGTCAGCGTGAATTGAACTAAAATTCAATGAGCGAATATCGACTCAATAAACTCCCCGATTCATAAAATAAGGAGACTTTCACGTTGCTTTATTTTTATTCTTCTAAATCAGCGGACCAAGTCATCATTGCCTCAGCGTGTCATTGTTATTTCAGCTCACGAGGAGCTGCAATCTCCTGATCTGACTGCCGTCTGCCCGACAGGCCATCCCTTCTCCAGGCTAGGTCTCCTCTCTGAGTTTGGTTTTTACATTATCTGGTGGACAGGGGTAATACTGCACCACCAGTGTCTACTTTGGACCTGCCGGGCTGGACATAACCTTAGCTAAGGCTGTACTCAGCCATACAGACATCTGTGAATTTACATCATGTTTGTTTTCCCCCCCCATCTTCTGTTCATTCTCTTCATGTCTGAATGTCGCAGGTTAGAGGTGGCAGATGAGTGTTGGATGGGTGAACGTGAGCTCGGGGAATGTCATTCGTCCACCTGTTTGTCCCCCCCCCCCTTTTCTCCCCAATTGCACCCAGCCAATTATCCCACTCATCCAGGCTGTCCCAGTCGCTGCTCCACCCCCCTCTGCCGATCCGGGGAGGGCTGCAGACTACCACCACATGCCTCCTCCGATACATGTGGGGTTGCCAGCCGCTTTTCACCTGACAGTGAGGAGTTTCACCAGGGGGACGTAGCACGTGGGAAGACCACGTTATTCCCCCCAGTCCCCCTCTCCCCTGAACAGGCGCCCCGACCGACCAGAGGAGACGCTAGTGCAGCGTCCAGGACACATACCCACATCCGGCTTCCCGCCCACAGACACGGCCAATTGTGTCTGTAGGGACGCCCGACCAAGCCGGAGGCAACACGGGGATTCGAACCGGTGATTCCCATGTTGGTAGGCAACAGAATAGACCGCTATGCCACCCGAACGCCTTGTGTAATTCTTTTTAAATGAAGCAAACTCAGTCCTCTTAAGGTGGACCAAAAAGTGGACCAACAGAAAAGGGATTCAGTTGTTTTTGTGTTCACATTGTCGGTTCATTTGAAAGAGAACTCGGTTTGCTTCCTGGTCCACTTCAGCTCTGATGGGGCCTCAGTCCCCTTCCTGCTAACACTATAGTTCCTCTTGAGCTCAGACCTTTACTGCTTTGGATTATGAGTACAGATTATGGATTATTGAGCAGGTGAGGAGTTTCGCCAGGGGGACGTAGCGCGTGGGAGGGCCACGTTACCCCCCCCCCCAGAATAGCCGCCCTGACTGACCAAAGGAGGCGCTAGTGCAGCAACCAGGACACATACCCACATTCGGCTTCCCACCTGTAGACACGGCCAATTGTGTCTGTAGGGACGCCCGACCAAGCCGGAGGTAACACGGGGATTCAAACAGGCGATCCCTGTGTTGGTAGGCAACAGATTAGTTCTCCACGCCACCCAGACGCCCATTCGTCCACATGTTTAATGAACTTAAAAGTATGAATGAAAAAAATCTTGAGAAAACTAACTAATATGCATTTACAACCTCAGCTGGGGAATGAAAGGTATATAAACACCCCCATGCCTCCAGTTATTTCCCTCATCTTTCCATGTGTCCAAGCCGGCCATTTCCTAGTTTCCTGCCCGCTTGGGCCAAAACAGGAAGCTCACCAGTAAGAGTGGGTCTGGTGAGCCAAACCACCTCACCTTCGGTTCCCTGGTCCAGAATGCAGCTCGATGCCACACTTGTGTGAAACCAACAGTCTCTAACGTTGTGTGCCTTGGTGGATTCAGGAGCAATGAAAACTTCCCCAAGCTGGCGTATTCATTCAACCACTCGACGTTCCCTTTGATGCCCAAGCCATCAATGGAAAGCTCCATGCTGGAGTAACTAACCTTACTGAGCCACTGCATCTCATCTTATCAGGCAATCGCTTCCCCTCATACCCCCTTGGTCCGCAGTCAAACCTGGTCAAAACGACATAATCCCCACATTGATTGGTCTAGCAATTAAATTCAGAGCTTTTTTTTGAAGGGGGGGTATTTTTCCCCTTTTTCTCCCCAAGTGTATCCGGCCAATTACCCCACTCTTCCGAGCCATGCTGGTCGCTGCTCCACCCCCTCTGCCGACCCGGAGAGAGCTGCAGGCTATCACATGCCTCCTCCAATCCATGTGGAGTCGCCAGCTGCTTCTTTTCACCTGACAGTGAGTAGTTTCGCCAGGGGGACGTAGCGCGTGGGAGGATCATGCTATTCCCCCCAATTCCCACTCCCTCCTCAAACAGGTGCCCCAACTGACCAGAGGAGGCACTAGTGCAGGGACCAGGACACACCCACATCCGGCTTCCCACCAGCAGACATGGCCAATTGTGTCCGTAGAGATGCCCAACCAAGACGGAGGTAACACGGGGATTCGAACCGCTGGTCCCCGGAATAGATCACCGCGCCAACCGGACGCCCCCTGTCATTCACCTTCTCTGAAATATGCCCCAGCAGATGCCTCTGATTCCTCCCCTGTCATTTATTACCTCTATTTACCATGACCTGTTTTCCAGACAGGTACCCAGAGGAGTATGTGACGCTTTGAAAGATGTCGTGAAAGTTGTGAACTATATTAAACAAAACCCCAAGAACGCCAGATGTTCCCAGAGGCTGTGCCAAGACCTGGGCAGAATGCCTGCAGGTACTGTACCATACGGAGGTGCACCGGTTACCGAGAGGAAAAGTCCTCTCATGCATCTATGAACTGAAATTGCAGCTTTTCCCTCGGAATGCAACACGATACTCGCCAGCCTGCTTGGTTATGACGCCTGGCAGTTGAACATGTTGAATATATCTTTGAAAGGGTGGGGACACAATATGTTTGCACAATCCGAAAAAAATCAGGTCTTTCAAAAAGAAAATGGCATTATGGGCAAGTCATGTTTCCAAAGGGAGATTCGATATGTTTCCTATTGCTTGTCATGAGTTTACAAACTTGGACCACACAGGTAAATGCACTGAAGGAAACATTAACAGCACATTTGGAAAAAAAATTGCAGGAACGTGTCAATGACTACTTCCCTGAACAACACCGGGATAACTGGGTACGTGATCCCTTTGGAATTGCACGGAAAGCATCACGTTGGCAAGCAATGAAGAGAGCCAGTTGGCAAAGCTCTCATGTGATCAGGTATTGAAAAATAAATTCACTGTGGTTAGTCATTCTCAGTTCTGGTCTTGTGCTATTACTGAATACACACTCCTCGCCACCCATGCCATCAAGATCATCCTGCTATTCAGCACAACCCGTCTTTGTGAGAGTAGCTTTTCAGCTCTGGACCAGCTGAAGACAAAACACAAGAACAGAACGGACATTGAACATGATCTTACACCCTACATCTCGAGACTCTTCAGGAGCAAAAAGCATCCCCAACGTTACCATTAGTTCAAAGCAGTGCATCTGTATTCACCATAACTACATTAAGTCCCATTGATATGTTCCCCCCTAAATAAACTTGTAAATGTTATTCATGATAGGCTTAATAGATGTTTTTGAATCCGAAAACGGTTATTTCAATTTTTTTTATTTCCTACACTTTGGTTTCATGTTGTCGGCAGTGAGGGCACTATTTTGAAAAAGCCCTTGTTGCACTTTCTAGTTCCATGTTTTGACCAGTTCATGTTCCACTGTAATAGGTCTATTTGTACTGGGAAGACAGCCTCTTTGCTCGTTTCATGTTTTGAACAGTGCCAGATAGTATTGTTGAATGCTTCACTAATGATTTTGTAAAATGAGAGTTATTTGCAAGTTAAATTATTTTGGGTCAAGATTTAATGACCACAGACAAAAGTGGGTCCTGAGGCTAAACCAGTTGAGAACCACAGATCTAGATGATATCTTTATCTTCTCCCAGATCATGGAGAAATGCAGTCAGCAAGTGAGGCAAGTTCTCCAAATACTACTGAGAACCAACTGTTCCTCAAAGCTGAAAAACGTGAATTCCATACCAACTCTGTTTGGTTTCTAGGATACATCATTGAGAGTGGGCAGGTGAAGATGGATCTTGGAAAGATTTGGGAAGTGGCAGTAGCCCATACCCACATCCCTGAAACAAATCCAGCTGTTTCTGGGCTCCGCTAACTTTTACAGAAGGTTCATCAGAGACATCAGCCATGTGGTTCCGCCTTTTATCCAACTCACCTCTTCAGCTACCCTCTTTTGATGGACCCCTGAGGCAGATGCTGCTTTAACCAAGCTAAAGAGACACTTACAAGATGACAAACGTGTTCTGCTCACTAATCCTGGAAACTACGACTAACCTCCTTCCAGCTAGTACTAGATGTACTACGTCACATTACGTTCCCAGCTGACAGTTTGTCTGTTGCTCTACTTGCTTTTTAACTTTAATAACTGAACTTTTAACAACTCCTTGGGACCATTAGATTATTTTAATTGATTTTATGGTCTGCTGCCATATTTTTTTAATAAATTATCGGTTCACAATATGGGTTTTATTGACAATTTTAATCTATTTTGGGACCGTTTCTCCCTCTTCAGAACTGATGGAGTTCACTTGAACAGACTGGGTAGCCGAATGCTAGCAACCAACCTGCAGCACGCCGTAGTCTTCTCCACGTGACTGACTTTTCCCCATACAGACTATCATTAGGCACCGGGACTCTTATCAACACGACATATGGTGACTTGACCGGTATGTAGACCACAGTGTGTGAACTCCGCTAGTTAAATCAGCTGTTTATACATGCACCACCTGTCATAAGTTTACCCTCTACAATATCCAATCGATAACCAACAAAGCCCCTCTGGTCAATGACTTAATCACAGAGGACAAACTGAACTACTTATGTCTCATGGAAACCTGGCAGTCACAGAATGACTTTCTACAGCTACATTCAGCAACTCAACCAGGGCAGTGAAAGGAACAGCTCCTTCCTATCTCCAGGCCATGTTCAAGCCCTACACCCCCGCCGACCACTTCGCTCTGCTGCCTCGGGACGCCTGGTTGCCCCGTCGCTCAGAGGCCCCTGATGCCGATCGGCCCGGTCACGGCTCTTTTCTGTCCTGGCCCCACAGTGGTGGAATGAACTCCTCACTGATGTCAGGACAGCGGAGTCGCTGCCCATCTTTCAGTGCAGGTTGAAAACTCATTTCTTCAAGAACTATTACCCTGTTACTTGCTCTTAGCACTTATTATATTCACTCATTTAAGAAAAAAAATTCTTTCTTGCGCTTTTACTTTAGCGCTGGTTTTGCTCTTAGATGCTTGTTTAGAGAGAAGATGCACTTATGACCTCTGATGACTAGTAGTTCTCCTGATTTCCTACATTAAATGCACTTATTGTAAGTCGCTTTGGATAAAAGCGTCGGCTAAATGACTGTAATGTCATGTAATGTATTTTGCTTACATATGCAAACCTCGGTCTTCAGGCAGAGAAGGCGGCCTTGTGCTGCTATATGGCGATAGTATAAAACTAACGCCACTCTCTCTACCTGATCGATCCTCCTTCGAACTGCTGGCTGTTAAGCTCTATGGACCCACACCCACCATTATTGCTGCTCTGTACAGACCACCTAAGGCATAGAATATTTTTATCACTGAACTCTCAACAGTTTTAACCACCCTTAGTGCAATGTCTCCAAATATAATCCTAATGGGGGGTTCAAATGTTCATTTTGATAACACTGACAATATTTTCACTAAAGATTTTAAAGCAATGTTAGATTGCTTTGATCTAATGCAATATGTCAACTTTGCAACCCACAGCAAAGGTCATATGCTTGCCTTGGTTTGTTGTTCCAGCATTGCATCATATAACATCAACTCTGCTAAACTACCCATCTCTGACCATAAAGCTGTGTTATTCAACACCAACCTACTGCTCAGTAAATCAAGGGTGCATTGTATCATATCATACCGCAACATTGGATATGTTAAACCAGATGATCTCAGCAGTTTAATTAACTTGAACCCCATTCCTGCTCCCACCTACTCACTCCCTGATCTTATGGACTACTACAATAACACTTTATCTTCTGCACTTAATACTTAAGCCCCCCTGAAAACACGGGTTGCCTCATTTGCCCATACTGCTCCCTCGTACACACCAGAATTATGTCAGCTCAAGGCTATAGGTCAGTGCCTTGAGAGGCTTTGCACCAAGACTGACTGAACTTGCTGTTCAGACAAATGTATTCGGTTCATATACTCCATTACCAAAATGCTCTTTCAACAGCTAAAACATCATATTATGCAAATACGTATCAATACAGTTGAAGGGAATACTGGAACTCTCTTCTCCAGTTAAAAGGCTACTAAATACAACTGAAATCAATATGAACAGTAACCTTTCTAATGAACAATGCTCTGTGTTTTTTTTTTAAGTTTTTCAACTTCAAAATTAGTACCATTTATGAGCAGCTAGCCTCTGCAGACTGACAAGCAAGCAAGTGCCATGAAACTGTCCCCATCCACTGTCCTATGTAACTTAAGTCTTCCAACTGAAAACCACATTTCTGAACTTATTACTAAGTCTAGCACCTCTACATGTCACCTGGTTCCAATTCCCACAACCCTAGTTAAAACATGCCTGCCCTCTATGGTCACCCTGATAATCTCCATCATCAACTCCTCTCTGTCCACTGGTACAGTTCCCTCTTCACTTAAAGTTGCCATAATCAGAACAACTCTGAAAAAACTTAATTTAGATTCTACAGAACAAAACAACTACCGGCCTATTTCCAATTTAGCACTAAAATCCTTGAGAGGGTAGTTGCATCTCAACTCCAGATCTACCTTGATAACAATAATATCTTTCAACAATTCCAATCTAGCTTTCACCGCAAACATAGCCCAGAAACAGCCTTGGTTAAAATCACTAATGACCTCGTTCATGCAGCTGACTCCAGTCTACTCTCTATCTTCATCCTCCTTGACCTCACTGCAGCCTTTGATGGATCAGCTCCTAATGGCTCCTTATGGATTGTTTGGCTAGCATTGGAGTTGGAGGCACTGTGTATCAGTGGTTTGTTTCCTACATTATGGACAGAACACATTTTGTACAAATTCAGAATTACCAGTCAGAAAGTTTGACAGTTCCTCATGGAGTTCCACAGGGTTCAGTGTTGGGGCCACTCCTGTTTATTACTTACCTCCTCCCTCTTGGAACATCTTCCAGCACTATGGTGTCCATATCCACTGCAATGCGGATGATACACAGCTTTGTGTGTCCACTGTTTGTCTCCATGATATACCGAAATGGATAACTAACAATTATTTGAATTCAACAGTAGTAAAACTGGGCTACTCCACGTTAGCACTAAATCTACACTCTCAAAAACTAATTTGTTAACGCCCCATTGCTGGAGCCACAATACTTCGTCTCTGCTCAGGCTTAGAGCCTTGGTGTTATCCTAGATAGTACCCTTTCCTTTTCCAGTCATATAAACAATTTCTTCCAGATTGCCTTTTTCCATCTGCAAAACATCTCCAGACTATGCCCTGTTTTAACACAACACTCCATGGAAGTCTTAGTCAATGCTTTGGTCACATCATGCATTGACTACTGCAATGTGATCCTGGCAGGCATCCCCAACAAACTTATTCACCGACTTCAACTGATCCAGAATTCTGCAGCATGGATTAATACACATTCAAAGTCCACTGACCACGTCTCTCCGCTGCTGATTCAATTACACTGGCTTTCTGTGTTACAACTGATTAATTTTAAAATGTTATTATTAACAGTCAAAGCTTTTCATAATCTATCCCCTTCTTATCTCACAGACCTCCTTCAGACTTACACTCCATCTAACTACCTGCTGTCTTCACCAGCAGGCCTATTGGCACTACCAGCCATCAACCTAAGCACAATGGGTGCCAGGGCTTTCTCCTACGCAGCACCCAAACTCTGGAATGCCATTCCCCATCACATCCGCTCACTGGACTCCATTACCCACCTTTTCAGTTCATCGTGGAGGTTGATGCTTCAAATACAGGGATTGGAGCTGTTCTTTCCCAGCGCTCAGATTCTGACCAGAAAATCCACGCCTGTGCATTCTTCTCCCACGGATTGTACCCCCCACTGAGCGAAACAGCGACGTTGGGAACAAGGAACTGCTCACAGTTAAGCTTGTTCTGGAGGAATGGAGAAACTGGCTGGGTGGATCAGAACACCCATTTATCATTTGGACAGATCAAAAGAACCTGGCTTACATCCAGACTGCCAAATAACTCAATTCCCATCAAGCCTGTTGGGTGCTGTTCTTCGAACAATTTAGTTTCATGCTCACTTACCGACCCAGTTCCAGAAATATCAAGCCTCATGCTCTCTCCTGACAGTTTGTCCTTGACAACAATCCAGCTAAACCAGATACCATCCTTTCCTTGTCATATATGTTGGCAGCAGTAATTTGTGAAATTGTATCCCTCATCAAGGAAGCACAAAGAACTCAACTGGACCCAGGAAATGGCCCTGATAACTGTCTTTTTGTGTCTGATTTTGCTCATGGGTCCTTCAATGGGTTCACAGCTCCCGGTTTGCATGTCATCCTGGTAGCAGCTGAACTTTTTCCCTTCTGAAACAGCATTTCTGGTGGCCTTCCATGGATGCTGACACCCGTGCTTTTGTGCTCGCAGCAAGTCATCTCACCAGCCATCCTCCGGCCTACTCCATTCCTTTCCAGTCGCAAGTCGACCATGGAGCCACATTTGTCTCGACTTTGTAACTGCACTTCCACCATCTCAAGGTAACATCGTTATACTCACCATTGTAGACAGATTTTCCAACGCTGTACTTTTCGTGCACCTACCCAAACTTACTCGGAAGTGACTGACCTCCTGGTCCACAATGTTGTCCGACTCCACAGGATCCCATCTGACATCGTCTCCGACCATGGACCACAATTCATAGTCCAGGTATGGAAGGCATTCTGTCGCACGCTTGGAGCATCCGAGTCTCTCATCAGGTTACCATCTCCAGACTAATGGACAGATTGAGCGGGCCAACCAGGACCTGGGAGCTGCATTTCGTTGTGTCACAGCCCAGAACCCCTCCTCCTGGAGTAATCATCTTCCCTGGACTAAATATGCTCGCAATTGTTGAAAACATGTCACCTTTTGAATGCTCTCTGGGTTATCAGCTACCTCTTTCTCTGCTCAGGAGGATTAAATCACTGTACCCTCAGTCCAGGCCCATCTTCGCTGGTGTTGCAAGGTGTGGAAGGACGCCCACTCTGCTCTGCTTCACCATTTGCAACCAGCACATAGTTGACTATCACCAGACTCCAGCACCCACCTACCAGCCCGGTCAGAGTTTGGCTTTCTTCCAAAGATATACCATAACAAACCGAATCCAGAAAAATGAACACCCCCCCCCCGATACATTGGACCTTATGAGATAGACTGTATCATCAATCCTTCTACCATTAAATTCAAGTTGCCTCCCTCCATGAGAATTCATCCCACCTTCCATGTTTCCCACTTGAAACCAGTTTCTATCAGTCCATTGTGCCCTGCAACTGTTCCTCCTCCAAGCACCCAGATCATCGACAACCACCCGCCCTACATTGTCCAGGGGCTGTTAAGACATATGCCGACGAGGCTGTGGATACCAGTATCTGGATGACTGGGAGGGATACGGCCCAAAGGAATGCAGCTGGATATCCCCCCAGGTCATCTTGGACCCCTCCTTCATCTGGGACTTCCATAGAGACCACTCTGACAAGCGTGGTGCTTTGCCTGGAGGCTCTCGTTGCGGGGGGTACCGTCATGGACCTGGCTGTACTTCTAGTTATCCCCCCCCCCCCCCCCCGTGTGTCCCGTTTTCCCTATCTGTCTCTGTGGGTGTGTATGTGGTGTGGGCATTGCTTCCTCGGCACTCTCCTGATTGCGGCTCATTCACATCACCTGCCCAGCCTGCCTTCCATTAACTCAACAGTATATCTTTCCTGGTTTTCCATCCACTCTTCGCCAGATTGTTGGTTCAACTACAGTCATAGTCTCTCGTTCTTGGCCGCTCTACAATAGCATATTCAGTTATTCTTCATGTTGTTTGCATTACCTGTATTTATCATGTCTCCTTGTAGAGCATTTGATGTACAATTTTGCCAAATCATTATGCAGATTGACAAGACCATACCAGATAAGTCGAGGCTCCACATGGGATTGGCTAAGGCTCGGGTTAACAACAGCAGCCATTGGTGCTGTGCCCTCACAGGCTACTGATGAAAACTGTACAATCCGCTGTGGCAACCCCTGAGAAACATGGAACAAGCTGAAAGAAAATGATCATGTCTCCTTGTGCTTCCAGGATCACTACTCTCCGGTCCCCCTTTCTGCCTGCCTACCTTGCTCGCCTGCTCGCTTACTAAACCCGTGAGCTTATCCTCACCCAGCCACACTCACAACCTCATCCGCCTGTCCTGCTCAACTTTGCTAACCACCATCCAGCTCAGTTCAGCTCTGCCATCGCCTCTCTACCTTCAGCCTTGCCTGCCATCCTCATTCCTTTATTCCTACAATAAACCCCTTTTATGTTAATTCCATTGTCCGTTTCCACGTCTGCATCCACCTCTACTGATTGTAACAAGTATTGCAAATACTTGGCCTAAGAAGTGTTGTTCTCTAAATACATAAAACAAATATTTATTGCTATCTAAAAGAGAAAAAAAATTACATTTCTTTGCGTGACTGCGTGCAATAATTGGTTTATATGCTCTGCAGGTAGCAGGCCTGCTATTCAAGGTATTGTTGCTCTCAAAAGCAGCTGTATAAGAATGTAGATATTAAAATAGAGATTCCTTTCTGGACTAAAAACACATTACAGCAAAGCAATCAGCACAACTAGCCAAAGTTTATTACGAACAAACTGATAAGAGAAATATAGACAGAAGGAAGGATAAATCCTTGAGCAAAGGGGTTAAAACAAAAAACTCTCTTTAGGTCCAGAGCAGACAACTTGAACAGTCATAGGAATTAATGAAACTTTGAAAAAGGAGGCCCACTTTTTTTCCCGTAAACTCATCATGGCTCCAGTGAGGCGAGAACAGAACCGTTAAAACACAGAGAACCACATATGACAACAGATATTCTCCATAATATCGATGATGCTCCATCAGATTGTGTGAGAGATTCGTACTCCGTCCTCTGAACCTTCACATTTATCCATCCAGTCCACCCTGAGACCGACTCATCTATTCATCTCAGACCACTTTATCTCTTAGTTGGCTTCTTCTCTGCTTTGTTTTCTTCTTCACTTGCTGGCTCTATTATCATTGTTGGGAAACGCTCCACAAAACATCCACCCTGTCTACTACAGCACAAACCCCCACGCTGGATCAATGTGTGTGCGTGCGTGTGTGTGTGTGTGTGTACACACACACACACACACACACACACACACACACACACACACATATATACGTATATAGATGAGTGTGTGTGTGTGTGTGTGTGTGTGTGTGTGTGTGTGTGTGTGTGTGTGTGTGTGTGTGTGTGTGTGTGTGTGTGTCTGCATTGCACACGGTGGTAAAATTGGAAAAAGCAGGTGGTATTTCCTTATTTGCTTGCGCCGGATACTTCCAAACATCCAACAACAGATGGTTTAAAAAAAATGAGAATAAATAAATGAATAAATAAGTGAAGAGCGGAAACTAAAAGAGTTAAAACTGTGTCTCTGCGAGATAGAATAAAAGAGTGACTTTAAAATGTCAGAGTTAGAGTGATAAGGATCTGAGGATGCAGGGAGGACTTTGGTGAGAAGTGACTAATTACCCTGTGGACCGTTCTGATAGTGGAGAATAATTAGATTCACACAAAAGAGCGAAACCGGCATCTGAATAACAAGAGCAACATTCTCAATAGAAATTTTAATTTGATTTTGTTACGAGTTTCCCCCAATGCAGCGGAGAGAGGGAAGCGACAGAAAGCATATTATAAAGAGAAAACAAAGCGTCTTCATGGGATGCTCGCATGCCTCATTTGCTCCAAAAATAAAACAGAATTAAATAATAACATAAATAACACCAAATTAAAAAAATAAAAGCGGACAAAAACGATAATAATCCGTGGCGAGTGCACGCGCTGGTAAACGAATATGGTAATCGAAATGACCGGCAACATTTTGACAAAACGTTGATTAAATTAAACAGCCATGAAGCTTATAATAATAATAATAATAACAATAACAATAAGAAGAAGAAGAAGAAGAGGAAGAAGAAGAAGAAGAAGAAGAAGAAGAAGAAGAAGAAGAAGAAGAAGAAGAAGAATAAAAGCATTGTCAAAAAGTTTGATTGTCGTCTCTCCAATTTGAAAAGGAGTTTTTTTAAATGGGTATTTCTGATTGGACATTAAAATAGCCCTGGTCGTAAAACACATCAATAGGGGCAGTTTTTTTTTTTTTTTTGCTGTGAAAATAACTCAAATTAATCTTATAAAAATTAAAAGCCTGTAAACGTGATATGAACGGAGGATACAGTAAAATCCTGAGTGTTAATTTAACTCTGACAGTGTACAAATGGATCCCATTTTACTGTTTCAAACATGAATTTGTGAAAGATTAGAAACAGTTTGAGGACGGAGGATACAAATACACGATCCTATTTAACTTCAGCAATGTTTCAAACGTGGAGGTTTAAACTAATAAATCGAAAAGCCAAAATACAGTTTCCTGAAAAATAAAATCATAACAGGAGGGAAACTTTAACATCAACGTCAAATTCTGAGTAGACGCCTCTGGGGCAAGAGCGGGTAATATTTAGTCTCGGTGAAAAAGTGACACCGATATACAATATACTGATAATTTTCAGTGTATATATCATACCAGGAAATTATTGCTCAATCAACAGTGCCGCTGTGCTGAAGATCACTTCTACCACTCGGAGTGGCGTGTGCTATCTATGTAGGCCATACACGCAAATACAGTAGCAGAGCTGGAGCAGATTAGAAGATAGACGCCCGGCCCGTAGCGGCTGAGAGGAATGGGCTCTCCTCCAAGCCGGTGTCCTATCTTCCCAGGACTGGAAAAAGCATCCTAATCCTTTACCTTTCATAAGGATCTAAAGCCGATTTAAGACTGTCACTACCCTAGTTTGTGTTTATTTCATGTTCAGCTGCAGCTCAAGGCGATACTGTGTACACCCACTTATGACATGAAGAGGATGTGTGCGTGTGTGTGCAGTGTACGTGTATGTGAGAGCTTGCATGCAGGCCTGTGTGTGTGTGTGTATGTGAGAGAGAGAGAGAGAGAAACAACCTGACAGGCAGCACAAGTGACAGACAGTGAGAGCGAGAGAGCAAGAGAGAGAGAGGGAGGGTAAAATTGCTTCATTGACCAGTATCTCAGAGATCCATCATGTGGGCACACAGCCCTAATATTTTTTTTTCCCCCACATATTCAGCGTTTGTGTATTATCTGAGATGTGCGCCTCTGATTTCACGGCTTAGCCAAGAAAACTGAGCAACTAAACTGTTTTTTTAGTCCCAAAAGTGTACCCTCCCACACAAACACCGTCTCTCTCGCTCTCCTCAAATACACGTATACACAAAAAAACTCAAAACCATTGACCGCTTAGCAGACAGACTGACACGGACCACCTCTCTCTCTCTCTCTCTCACTGGCTATCTCTGTCTCTCTCTCTTTTTCTCTTTCTCTCCTTTCACTCCTCTCTCTCCCATTCCTCAAGGCCCTACTGTATTATTCTGTAAGCAGCAAGAGCCCAGCATTGACAGAGCTAATCACTGGAGGGAGGACTGTCTCTGAGGCAGGCAGACACACACACACACACACACACACACACACACACACACACACACACACACACACACACACACACACACACACACACACACACACACACAGAATGATTGACACACAATGGCGGTGGAATCTATGCAGTGCCCCCCATTCCTCTCTCCCCCAGCTGAAAAGACAAGGGAGGTGGCAGTGGGGGTAGTGGCGTGTGTGTGTGTGTGTGTGTGTGTGTGTGTGTGTGTGTGTGTGTGTGTGTGTGTGTGTGTGTGTGTGTGTGTGTGTTTTAGAGGGGGATGTTAGCAATGATCTTCTACAAACCAAAAGCAGAGCCATTCGAGAACTGAAGAATGTTGAGATGAGCTTGTAACGAATGCTGTTCTCTATCCATCCTCCTAATCCCCACACCGCCAGGTAGAGCAGCTAATCTGGAGGGTGGGAGAGAGAGGGAGGGAGAGAGAGAGAGAGCGCGAGTGAGAGACAACAGAGAGACGGAAAGAGAGTGCGTGCGAGAGAGACAACAGAGGGAAGACAGAAAAAGAGAGAGAGTGTGTGTGTGAGAGAGAGAGAGAAAGAAAGAAAGTGAGAAAGTGAGAGTCTCAACACTTCCAGCACGAATATGATTTCTCTGCTGGCCCCAGCCCAGCACTTGTGAACCACAGATCCTGTTATCATATCACCACAGCAGAAAACAGAGAGAGAGAGGACATGATGAGTGAGGGATGGGTATCCTTCGTTCCTTTTTTCAGGTCTTTTTCATGTCATCCACTAAACTCGGGCCGTGGCGGAATCCCCTCACATACAGGATGCTGTATTTATTTATATCATGGTATGAGGTGGAGGGGGGGGGGGCAACAGTATTATTCCAGCCGCTCAATACTTTCACAAGATGACAGGAAACAAGTGTCGTGTAAATGGAAGAATGGAACAGCACGCCACCGTATTCACACACACCTGCTATTGTCAAACACACATCCCAAAAAACAGACACTCCAAGACAACGTGTTTCCAAGTACAACTGGATATGAGGGCGGAACAAAACGTAGGGAGGGATGTGATTTGATTGGCTGGTACAAAACAGTGTGGTATTATTGGTTGGAATGTCCCTCGCCCACCTGCTGTGACTTTGGGACACAATCACTAAAACTTTTGTGATCGTTTTGGCATCAGTTGTTGCATAATTGTTGCGTTCTCATTTCCTCCCCAATTGTACCTGGCCAATCACCCCACTCTCTGAGCCGTCCCGGTCACTGCTCCACCCCCTCTGCCGATCCAGGGAGGGCTGCAGACTACCACATGCCTCCTCCGATACATGTGGAGCAGTCAACGACTTCTTTTCACCTGACAGTGAGGAGTTTCACCAGGGGGGACGTAGCACGTGAGAGGCTCACACTATTCCCCCCAGTTCCCCCTCCCCCCTGAACAGGCATGCTAACCGACCAGAGGAGGCGCTAGTGCAGTGACCACCAGGACACATACCCACATCCAGCTTCCCACCCGCAGACACAGCCAATTGTGTCTGTAGGGACGCCCGACCAAGCCAGAGGTAACACAGGGATTCGAACCGGCGATCCCCGTGTTGGTAGGCAACGGAATAGACCACTATGCTACCCAGACGCCCCTTAGGATAGCACAATTACATGGATTAATAAGATATCCAAAAAGAAAATGGGTGGCACGGTGACGCAGTGGATAGCACGGTCGCTTCACAGCAAGAAGGTCCTGGGTTCGAGCCCCAGGGTTGTCCAACCTTGGGGGGTCGTCCCGGGTCGTCCTCTGTGTGGAGTTTGCATGTTCTCCCCATGTCTGCGTAGGTTTCCTCTGGGGGCTCCAGTTTCCTCTCACAGTCTAAAGACATGTAGCTCAGGTGAATCGGCCGTACTGCATTGTCACTAGGTGTGTGTGTGTGTGTGTGTGTGTGTGTGTGTGTGTGTGTGTGTGTGTGTGTGTGTGTGCGTGTGTTGGCCCTGTGATGGCCTGGCAGCCTGTCCAGGGTGTCTCCCTGCCTGCTGCCCAATAACCGCTGGGATAGACTCCAGCATCCCCACGACCCTGAGAGCAGGATAAGTGGTTTGGATAATGGCTGGATGGATGGATGGATGGATGGATATTGCATAATATGACTGTAAATGAGTAATAAGGTAAAAAAGTGGATTTTCATATCACATTGTCTTCAAGTCATCTGCACCACATCCGCTCCGTGCACTCTCTCAGGTGGACATGGGTACATGTGCACGGCCACTTGCAGCAATTCACACGCACGCGCACGTGCACACAGACGATGCATGCACAGCAGCCCCGTCTACATATAGACGTGTAGATGGCCAACAGATAACACTTTGGGCTTTCAATTCCGCTTGATGCTATCGTTCTCCCTTTCACCGAGAAATATGAACCTGTCACGCAGTGCGCCTTTACAAATTTGTTACGTAGTTCCACAGTAGATAATACCGACAATGGGTGGGGGGTGGGAGGGTCCATGTGACCCCCCTGTGCACGCCGCGCTAGCAGGGCTGCAGGCCCTAATCAGCAGGACAGGATCACATCTGCCGTGACAGCAGCTGCATCACTGTTTTCGAAGGCCTGCGAGCGTGAGAAACACACAGGTCGATTTCCTTTTCTCTCCCCGGACGGAGTGGGTGTTCTTCTCTTTTATTCCTTTCTTCCACTCGCCTTTCTTCATCCTTTCTTTGGGCGAGCCCATTAACCTGGGAGCAGTAGACTAATGAGGTCCCTCTGGTGGCACTGTGCGGCTGAATGGAGGGACGAGGAGAGGGGCGCATGGGGTGAGACGGAGGCGGGGGGGGTGGTCAGGGAGGGAATGCAGGAGACCTGAAGGTGGAGCGAAAAGGAGGCGCAGACTTCGGGGCGGGTGAGAGAACGTAGGGGGACGAGGGCCAAGACGGGTTCGTACCGGGGTGAAAAGAGAGGAGGGGGAGAAGGGAGAAGAAATATGGGCTGGGATGATGGAAGAGGGGGCAGAGCGCCATCCAGTAGGCCACAACAGGCCTATCACCAAGACATTGTCAGGCAGACAATGGGCTTATCAGCCTCCTTTTCACACTAGTCTGATTAACTGGGAGGAATGGGTGGGAGAGGAGGGGAAGGGAAAGGGTACGTCCTTGTACCAGCCCACTAAATGTCAGAGAATGGGCCCGGGGCAGCACGCTAGCCTTATGGATTTGGCATACATCACCAAAAAACAGGGATGGTTTTAAAACCCACTAAAAACCCAACATCTTCCCATACTGTATGCTAGCCGCGTTAGCATCGGTGGGGGCAGTGCGGCCGTAATAAATCTAGCAGCCTTGTAAATGTATCTGGCTAACCAGATTAGCCGGAGGGTGATAAGCACCTTTAGGCGCCATTAGCTCAGCGGAAACGGTACGGCGTTGAACATGGAAAAGACACGGGTCCAGTCAGAATTACACTTCTACTTTGAAATGCACAAAAAATTTTGTATAATTTACTTTCAAATAGCCCACCCCCTTTAAAAATATGTGATGGCACTAGAAATACTGCAGTAGTTGAGTTGTAAGTAAGAAGTATTACATGACACAGCCCACACTGTTTCAAAGCATTTACCCAGATGCTATACTTGGTACTCGATGAAGGACGTTTGCTCATGGGTACTTTTATCAATCTGTGTATTTCATGGCAGCAACAGAGGGGAAAAAAATAAAATTTAAAGCTTTTTGCTGCAGCTTTTCTTGTAAAAGTTCGGCTTGATACTGGGCGGCCATACTAAAAGTGAATCCTTGTTGAGTCATATCGCTGAGTCACAGAAAGCAAATATTTGGTCAAATCGCCTCGTCTCTCGGCTGTGGCATCCAAGGTTGGTGTGTGTGAGAAAAACGGCGCAGCGGTGACATACAAACAAGAGGAGACTTCAGAGAAAAAAAGAAATGTAAGGGGGGGGAAATTGTGTTCAGTATTTGTCCTAGCTTGTTTTGTTTGCACTCTCATTGCTTCCTTTCCACAGGACTTTCACCACCTTGTCGGACGGCAGAGAGAAGGAAGATGGGAGGAGAGAGAAAGAGAGAGAGAGAGAATGAGAGAGGGGGGAGAGAGAGAGACAGAGAGGGGGAGAGAGACAAAGAGGGTGAGAGTGAGAGAGACAGAGCAATAAAGAGGGGGAGAGAGAGAGACAAAGAGGGGTGAGAGAGAGTGTGAGAGAGAGAGACATTTACAGCATGGAATAGGGGGAACCCGTGTAAAAGGGAAAAGAGGGTGAGACTAAATGGAGGTACAAACAGGGCTGAGATGAAGCGGGGACACCGAGCTTAAAATGTTTTTCAGGGTAAACCTATTTGTTAAAAATAAAAATTCCTGATCCGCCGAATCCCTCACAGCTCATTGGCTCTCTGGTTGCTCATGGCAGCTGGCTCAATTGTGGCGTGGGGTGGGTTTAAAACCCATGCTTGAGGCAACAAGTGGTCATACTCTTCTTCCTCTTCATTTCCTCCTGTTTTTTCTTTCCACCCCCTTCTCTCTTCACTTTCTCTCTCTCTCGCTCTCTCTTTTCAGGAGAAAGGATGTAGTAATTAGAGGGTAGACCAGGTGGAAGTACACGACTCAAGAGCCCAGCACTAGCTCACCCTCTCCTTCAGCTGCCCGAGGAGGAAGGAGAGACGTGCAGAAGAGGGGGGGGGTTATAGGAGAGGGGTGAGTGCAGAGGATCTAGACTGAAGAGGGGTGAGTAGCAGGAGAGTCCGTCAACGCAGAGAGAGAGGAGTGGCAGCGGCAGGGTGCAGGAGCATATTGGGTCAAAGGAAATAAAATGTGTCATTAAGCCAAAGAAAGGAGATGAGAACAGGCTGCAAGATGAGGGATTTAGGGAGGGAGGATGTGTGTGTGTGTGTGTTGGGGGGGGGGGGGTAGGAGTAGATGGAGTGGATGTGGAAGGGAAGGTTAGCGATTAAATGAGGTGGGGGTCATCAGAGTGGGGGTAGGTGTCCACTGTGATACAAATGAGGGTCTGCAGGCAGAGGGGCCACCCACAGAACCTCCACCCCAACAAAGATGCTTCTGTCTTGGCCTCCTCCTTCCACAGACCTCCTTGAGTGGCCAGGATTCCATTAGCAAGCTGCAGGACCCAGGGTCTATTCATTCGTCCATCCAGGACCTAACTAGAGTGTATGTGAACAAACACACACATGCACGCACACACACGCACACATGCGCATGCACTCACACGCACACACACATGCGCACGCACTCACACAACAGGGACACGTGCACATGTACCCACACACACTCGTACAACCCACCCAGTGCACATACATGCATTCACTCACAGTTACACACACAGACACACACACGTGCAGAGCACCGCTAATTAATCCTCAGATTACCCAGCCAATTATTACCACACTTGTACTAATTAGAAATTATTTAAAGCATTTCCCAATTAGGGTTTACATGCTCAGTTAGGCAGGAGTCTGCCTCGATAAACCAACTGGTTTTATAGCTGACAAAAAATAAAAACCCAACACGCGTTCACATACATGCATGCAATCACACACAAACGCACACACACAAGGGCAGTGTTTTTGGGCTCTGACTGAGGTAATCAGGCAGTCTAACTGAGTCCCTCTGTTTGGAAGAACAGGTTGAGAAGCGAGAAGAAAAAGAGAGAGAGAGAGAGAGAGAGAGAGAGAGAGAGAGAGAGAGAGAGAGAGAGAGAGAGAGAGAGAGAGAGAGAGAAAGAAATAAAGCAACAAAAGGCGTACTCCTCCGAAGCAGCAGCAGTACTGTAGGTCGTCCTTGTTAGGGCCGGGGACAGTGATTAGGAGAGACCACAATGAGACCTGCCCGGAAACACATGCCAATTAGGTTACCAGGAGAACCATGGATCCTCATCGCTATGGGAAACCCACCCCCACGACCCCACCCCCCACGCACTCTCTACCGCCACCAAAACCGGCATTACCACTCCACAAAAAACACACTCTCTCTCTCTCACACACACACAAAACTTCCCCCCACAGTACCAGCCTCCCCCTCTCACAGCTTTCCTATGACGTTATGGATTGACCAGGAGGTGATAGCGGTAGAGAGAGAGAGAGAGAGAGAGAGAGAGAGAGAGAGAGAGAGAGAGAGAGAGAGAGAGAGAGAGAGAGAGAGAGAGAGAGAGAGAGAGAGAGAGAGAGAGAGAGAGAGAACACAGACAATACGAAGATGAAGCGGGTGAACGAGAGTGCAAAAGGAACAAGGCAAGAACAGTACCCACCATCATAGACCGATAGCTAGCATTTATGACAGCGATATCTCGCACTGAAATCAATTCATTTGAATGGAATCATCACAAGCAATCAGCGGATTCACTTCCAGTGACAAAATAAATTCACGCAATGCCTTCACTTACTGGCCGAGCCCCACAACCATTTCGCCTCCACTGACTTTGTATTGGACAGAGGCATATGTTGCACAAGGGGTGATGGGATATTTTGCAATGTGAACCAGGCTCGTGGTGTGGAGAAAAGAGTTGGACAAAAACAAAAGTTTAAGTTCAGTAAGCTATGCAAACGAAGGTGTCGCACCGTTCATGGTGCTTTTTTCTCGTGGTCTTTCCTCTGGAATCTCATTGAATTTCGTTTCCTGCTGCCCATCTAATCTCTATAAACACTGACTAAGGAGTACTATAATGTACTCATGGATGTTCCTTGTTTCATCCTGGATAGTGGCCCTGACACTGGATATGGAAGATCAAGCCCCTCCCTAAGATGTATCATCAACAACTGTTGTATCATCTGCAAACTTGACGATGTGGTTGGTGTCTAATTTGGCAGTACAGTCATGGGTTAGCAGGGTGAACAAAAGGGGGTGCAGGACGCAGCCCTGGGGTGAACCTGTGCTCACTAAGATGGAATTTGATTACAGTCAGGGTGGCTGCCCACCCTGCTGTCTCCATGTCAGGAAGTCCAGGACCCAGTTACAGGTACCAGTGTCCACATCCAGCAACCTCAGCTTCTCCACCAGTTGTTGTGGTATGATGGAGTTAAACGCTGAGCCTAAACCGATGAAGAGGATCCTGTCGTGGGTGTTCTTCCCTTCCAGGTGTGACCAAGTAAGGTGGAGTGAGTAGATATTGTGTCTTCCGTAGATCGGTTGGCTCTATATACAAACTGTAGGGAATCTAGGTTTGCAGTGAGGCAGGCCTTGATGTGCTGCATGACAAGCCACTCAAAGCACTTCATAACTATGGGAGTGAGGGTCACAGGGCGGAAGTCATTCATACTGGCTGGGTTTGGCTTTTTGGGCAGGGGAATGATGGTGGGAGTTTTGAGGCAATTGGGCACTACTGCTTGAATGAGCGAGGTTTTGAAGATGTCTGCAAAAACACCTTTCAGCTGTTCTGCACAGTCCTTAACAACACGCCCAGGTATGTTGTCCAGCCCTGCAGCTTTGCGTGGGTTGACACTGGCAAAGGCCTTCCCAGCTGTAGACAGCTGGAGTACCTGGTCGCTTGGTGATGGTGGAAGTTTCTGTGCCCGCCTGTTGTTGGTTACTTAAAAACGTGCAAAAAAGTCATTTAGCTTGTCTGGTAGGGAGGGATCTTTATGGCATGCCCGCAGGGGTGGGGCCTTGTAGTCAGTTCATCATCAGGAAGATGATGATCATGAGGATCAAGATGAAGATGATGAGGAACATCAGGAAGAAGAAGCTAGAGAAATACCAATGGCTGAGGGAAGAACTAAATCGGACATGGAAGGTGAAATCCACAGTTGTCCCAGTGGTAATAGGAGCACTAAGGGCTGTGAACCCCAAACTGGGAGAATGGCTCCAGCAGATTCCAGGAACAACATCTGAGGTCACTGTCCAGAAGAGTGCGGTCCTAGGAACAGCTAAGATACTGTGCAGAACTCTCAAACTCCCAGATCTCTGGTAGAGGACCTGAGTTTGAAGAAGACACACACCACCTGAAAAAGGGTGAGAGGGAGATTTTATATATATATATATATATATATATATATATATATATATATATATATATATATATATATATATATATATATATATATATATACTACCGTTCAAAAGTTTGGGATCACATTGAAATGTCCATATTTTTGAAGGAAAAGCACTGTACTGTTCAATGAAGATAACTTTAAACTAGTCTTAACTTTAAAGAAATACACTCTATACATTGCTAATGTGGTAAATGACTATTCTAGCTGCAAATGTCTGGTTTTTGGTGCAATATCTACATAGGTGTATAGAGGCCCATTTCAAGCAACTATCACTCCAGTGTTCTAATGGTACAATGTGTTTGCTCATTGGCTCAGAAGGCTAATTGATGATTAGAAAACCCTTGTGCAATCATGTTCACACATCTGAAAACAGTTTAGCTCGTTACAGAAGCTACAAAACTGACCTTCCTTTAAGCAGATTGAGTTTCTGGAGCATCACATTTGTGGGGTCAATTAAACGCTCAAAATGGCCAGAAAAAGAGAACTTTCATCTGAAACTCGACAGTCTATTCTTGTTCTTAGAAATGAAGGCTATTCCATGCGAGAAATTGCTAAGAAATTGAAGATTTCCTACACCGGTGTGTACTACTCCCTTCAGAGGACAGCACAAACAGGCTCTAACCAGAGTAGAAAAAGAAGTGGGAGGCCGCGTTGCACAACTGAGCAAGAAGATAAGTACATTAGAGTCTCTAGTTTGAGAAACAGACGCCTCACAGGTCCCCAACTGGCATCTTCATTAAATAGTACCCGCAAAACACCAGTGTCAACATCTACAGTGAAGAGGCGGCTGCGGGATTCTGGGCTTCAGGGCAGAGTGGCAAAGAAAAAGCCATATCTGAGACTGACCAATAAAAGAAAAAGATTAAGATGGGCAAAAGAACACAGACATTGGACAGAGGAAGACTGGAAAAAAGTGTTGTGGACGGATGAATCCAAGTTTGAGGTGTTTGGATCACAAAGAAGAACGTTTGTGAGACGCAGAACAAATGAAAAGATGCTGGAAGAATGCCTGACGCCATCTGTTAAGCATGGTGGAGGTAATGTGATGGTCTGGGGTTGCTTTGGTGCTGGTAAGGTGGGAGATTTGTACAGGGTAAAAGGGATTCTGAATAAGGAAGGCTATCACTCCATTTTGCAACGCCATGCCATACCCAGTGGACAGCGCTTGATTGGAGCCAATTTCATCCTACAACAGGACAATGACCCTAAACACACCTCCAAATTGTGCAAGAACTATTTAGAGCAGAAGCAGGCAGCTGGTATTCTATCGGTAATGGAGTGGCCAGCGCAGTCACCAGATCTGAACCCCATTGAGCTGTTGTGGGAGCAGCTTGACCGTGTGGTACGCAAGAAGTGCCCATCCAACCAATCCAACTTGTGGGAGCTGCTTCTGGAAGCGTGGGGTGCAATTTCTCCAGATTACCTCAAGAAATTAACAGCTAGAATGCCAAAGGTCTGCAATGCTGTAATTGCTGCAAATGGAGGATTCTTTGACGAAAGCAAAGTTTGATGTAAAAAAAATCTTATTTCAAATACAAATCATTATTTCTAACCTTGTCAATGTCTTGACTCTATTTTCTATTCATTTCACAACATATGGTGGTGAATAAGTGTGACTTTTCATGGAAAACACAAAATTGTTTGGGTGATCCCAAACTTTTGAACGGTAGTGTATATATATATATATATATATATATATATATATATATATATATATGACTTTGTTAAAAGAAACACTCGATGGTAGGGGAAGTGCTCAAAAAATAAGGAGCAAAATAATCCATTGAGTCAAGTAAATTCTTTATGAGACAGTACAAGGTGCGACATTCAAAAATAAAAAAATATGTGATCGCTAATGGCGGTGCAACATTCAAAAATAATTTTATTGAAAAAAAAATTCAATTTTAACCAAATTTAACCAATTATTATTTAACCAGAGGTTAAATCGCCATCAGACGATTTAACCTCTGGGTTCCGAGATTGCTTCCCACCAGACCAGTCATGCCCACAAGCAGTCGACTTGGCCAGGGGATGCGGGTCAATGCAAATACACGGTGCTCAGTGGTACTCAGCCATCAGAAGGTCAACTTTGGTGGGGCGTTCGGGTAGCCTAGCAGTCTATTCCGTTGCCTACCAACACAGGGTTCGCCGGTTGGAATCCCTGTGTTACCTCCAGCTTGGTTGGGCGTCCCTACAGACACAATTGGCCGTGTCTGCGGGATGGAAGCTGGATGTGGGTATGTGGCTTGGCCGCTGCACTCGTGCCTCCTCTGGTTGGTCAGGGCGCCTGTTTGGGGGGGGAGAGAGAACTGGGGGGAATAGCGTGATCCTCCCACGCGTTATGTCCCCCTGGCCAAACTCCTCACTGTCAGGTGAAAAGAAGTGGGTGGCGACTCCACATGTATCGGAGGAGACTTGGTAGTCTACAGGCCTTCCCGGATCAGCAAAGGGGGTGCAGCAGCGACTGGGATGGCTCGGAAGAGTGGGGTAATTGACCGGATACAATTGAGGAGAAAAGGGGGGAGGGGGGTTCAACGTTGGTGAACTTTGACATGTGAATTTGTGCCATCAACCAATTGTAAAACTGCTTTGACTGTGTTGTCCTCTGACTGGGCAGTTGCAATGGACAGTTCAAAATGGAGGAAGCTAACATTTCAGCAGTGTCACATCATCATATTTTATACAGTTGCATGCTTCAGGAATATGAATTTCTACACAAAAAAAATAAGCGGCATGGTTTTTACTCAGTTGTGAAGCAGATGGTATAACCATTCTTTACTACTTTAATTGTGTTTGATATTTTTGGTTGCCAAAGCTTCTGGTACCACAAGGACCGCGACGCACATACAACAAGGGCCTGTGTACGATTCACCATTGACTAATGAAAAGGAAAATGTGTGCGGTGGATCTGGTCTTTACTGAGAAAACAGATAGTAATGAAATGAAAGGGTTGGGGGGGGATTATTAGCAGGGAGATTTACAGGCTCATCCATGGGTGTCATGTAAGATCCAGCCATGCACTCAAATGTTTACAACACATATTTGCTGAACTGTGATATTTATCAGACCTCAGTGTAATACTCCAGCTATTGTTCTGATTTATGCAGCAAACACTCACAGCATGTACGGATGCAATAAACTGCGCGGGGACAGATAGCGACTTCCCAACGTTACCGTCCCGAGGAGCCGTGACGTGACGTGACCCCCAGCTACAACCGGGCACAAAACTCGCTGGCGGAGCTCTCTCAAAAAACAAAAATTGCATTTGATGTGATGGCTGCAGGTTGATTAATGTGCACCGTTCCTGTTATTAAACAAACAGGATGAATGCACCAAATATATTGAATAAATTATTATGCCAGCCCATCTCCTCCGCAACATCCAGCTCATTACAATGCATGAGGAGGCGATGCTCTGATTGCAACAAGAGTCACTCATTAAGCCGTGTTTGCCCCTGCCAGAGGCCCGCTCCCTGCACGCTACCTAACCCAACCCCACCCCCAGCCCAAAACACTTACTCTGCCATGCCTACGACACACCCCACGCCAAATCCCTCCCTGGTGAGCACTCTCCTGCTAAAAGCTCCCTGACTAAATATTACCCCATCCCTATGGATGTCACTCGCAAACCGCTAACCCTCTGCTCACCCCCCCTCCCCTATCTCTCCTCCTCCTTCTCCTCCTCTACTGGGATATGTGTCATCATTTTAATTAATTTCTAATCAGGCGAGAGTAAACTAATCAGGGGAGGCGTTAAACAATGACAGCTCTGCTTGTTTAGCTCCTCACTGGGGTCTGCTCCTTCTCTGCATGCTGAGGAGAACCGCAAACTGATAAACAACTCCGCTTAGACTGGGTTATCTACACCAATCTGCCCTATGCACACACGCTATAGCTGGGACCACGGTGCAAAACACACCACTTCCACACATGCACCTATGTCCTGCAATTCAAAAAAAGTGCTGAAATTCACCTTGTATGCAATCACTAATGCCTTATGTTACAGTTATATTTGTTACTGTGGATGATTTTTATCCACGTAGTACGAAATCTAAAAAGATGTCTAAATGCATTTGTGATGCAGTAAAGACAGGGCAGCAAAGCGGAATGGTGGAAATGCATGTAAATAAAACAAATTGGATAAATAAATAACCCTAACCTGGTCTGAATGGTGTGTGTTCGCGCTAAACTGTCTTGGAACGAGGAGCACAAAGAATGCAGTTATCTGTAGGCGGCCAGATCCCGCCAAGGCTGAGCCATTGTGAGAAACAGACAGAGAGAGAGAGAGAGAGAGAGAGAGAGAGAGAGAGAGAGAGAGAGAGAGAGAGAGGGGAGAGAGAGAGAGACAAAGAGGGAGACAGACAGAGACAGAGGTAGAGAGAGAGAGTGAGAGGGAGGGAGGGAGGGAGAGAGACAAAGAGAGAGAGAGAGCGAAAGAGGGAGGGGGGGAGAGAGAGTTAGGGAGAGAGAGACAAAGGGAGAGAGAGAAAGAGAGAGAGGGAGAGAGAGACAAAGGGAGAGAGAGAAGGGGGTGAAAGAGAGGGAGAGAGAGAGACAAATGGAGAGAGAGTGAGAGCGAGAGAGAGAGACAAAGGGGGGAAGAGAGAGAGAGAGAGAGAGAGAGAGAGAGAGAGAGAGAGAGAGAGAGAGAGAGAGAGAGAGAGAGAGAGCTTTTGGGCAATACACTAAAGAGAAACAATGTGACTAGAGAGCCTTGATTAACCTCTCCTACACTTACTCCCTTGCCTAAAACCACACGCACACACACAAACACACACACAGTCCTTGTAGCCACACTCCAAGTAAGACGTGAATCATAATTAGCAAATTGTAACTATATGATTGCATGACAATAAGACTGATGACACATGATGATCAGAATTCCTCGCCGGGCTGATGGCCGTCATCACACAGGCTGTGAAGGTGTCATCAGAGCTATTCAAAGAAAGTTAGACAGGGTTTTTGCGGTCTGCCACTAGTATGTTCAGGGTGACACGGGGGTGTCTCCAGACATTTTGTACGCTGAAGTAAATGTGTGCAAACTCCTTTACACAGCGGTGTGTCCTACACTGCCTCAGAAGGCCGGAGCACACTGACTACTCCTCAGTTACGTTGGGACTCACGATGGAAGGAGGTGCTGGTGTTAAAGGGGAATTTCGCTGAAAATAATCTGCACTTCCAGCTGAGTGCTGGTGGTCCAACTAGTCTTCTAAAAACGTCACCGTTTCAGGGCAATTCATTTCGACAGAGAAATCAATCTGTCATCCACTGACGTCAACGGGCAGCAGGAAGTAAGTCAGTTTGCGATAGTGCGCTACAGCGATACAGACGACACTGACAAGTATTGCTTACGTCACAGAGATGCCACCGCGACGATTCATACAGTGAAGTTGGGTCGGAAATCGGCAAAGTTTCCCGTGAAGCTGGCTTTACACTCCAATGTCTTTAGCATTCAACTTTAAGAGACACCTTAACACTGAGCTTGTAAATAACTTGTGTAGTCACAGAAGAGGTGGGGTTTTTCCTCCGGTCACCCTCCACCAACGGCTCGGTCCCGGGCTGTTCCGGTGCCGTCTGGACACTCCTTGGCTTCCTGCTCATCATATTCTTCATATATTTTATAATACCATTAAAATTCAGTTATCCTCTTTCAATGTTGTGTTGTGTAAATTGTGTAAACACAACATGAATTGCATGTTGTCCGTCTTGGGAGAGAGATCCCTCCTCCACTGCTATCCCTGAGGTGTCTCCCTATTTTTTCTCCCTGTTCAAGGGTTTGTTTTTTTTTTCTTTTAGGGAGTTGTTCCTTATCCGACGTGAGGGTCTAAGGACAGGATGTTGTGTTGCTGTAAAGCCCCCTGAGGCAAATTTATAGTTTGTGATATTGGGCGAAACAAATCCATTTGACTTGTCTTGTTAAGGGACATATAATAATGCTAAATTTACATATAGATTCTCTCTTTCTCCTCTATGAAAACACTTTATGGATAAGGTCTCTTATTTGCACTTAAAACAATAATATGATGGATACTTGGCTGTTGTTTTTTTTACCTTTTTTCTGGATAATTGTTATATATATACATATATGTGTGTGTATATATATATATATATATATATATATATATATATATCTTTTATATCTCACTTTTTATTCATATCTTTCTCTATAATGAATTGTTATAATTGCTATTGCCTTAGTGAACCATTATTGTAAGAACCATGGTAAAAAGATGAAACCTGGACATCCAGGTAGCGTAGCGGTCAATTCCGTTGCCTACCAACATGGGGATTGCTGGTTCGAACCCCCGTGTTACCTTCGGCTTGGTCGGGCGTCCCTACAGACACAATTGGCTGTGTCTGCGGCTGGGAAGCCGGATGTGGGTGTGTGTCCTGGTCGCTGCACTAGCGCCTCCTCTGGTCAGTCGAGGCGCCTGTTCGGGTAGGGGGGGAATAGCGTGATCCTCCCAAGCGCTATGTCCCCCTAGTGAAACTCCTCACTGTCAGGTGAAAAGAAGCAGCTGGCGACTCCACATGTATCGGAGGAGGCATGTGGTAGTCTGCAGCCCTCCCGGGATCGGCAGAGCGGGTGGAGCAGCGACTGGGACGGCTCAGGAGAGTGGGGTAATTGGCCAGGTACAATGTGTGTGTGTGTGCATCATGTTGACACCAGCATGGACGTACGTGTTTATCTGCAGACCTGCGAGTGGCGCTCACGTGTGACCTAAAGGGCAACCTCATGTTTACAAATCTAAAACATACCCCAACAGAAATCTGGAAAACAGAAATCTGCAAACACAAAGCAAAACAAATCGGACAACACATCCCCTTCGTGAACAAATTTGTGGTGTTTTGCGTCAAGTGCCGGGTACATGACAGAGCAAAGGGTTAATAACGTTTCCAGGATACGGTGACCCACAACATGAGTGTGTTTGCTGTGCTGCGAAAATGAGCTGCTGGAGATTTTCAGTGAAAACCACCAGATAATCTTCTGTTCGACCGTTCAGCATTGCTAGCATTAACGCATAGGTCCGCGGACACAGACGTAGCGGTGTTTCCCGAACTTGCGTGCCTAACTCAGTGTGCACCAAGATTACCCAGAAGCCCTTGCTCTGCATGTACCTCTGCAGACGCATGATTCAGCCTTTAGTCACGACACAAGTTTTGTGTAAACCTCACGTGTCATGTTGCTGGTGCCACGGAGGAAGCAAGAGGTTGTACAGGGCAAAGACCTCTCTGAGGCCAAGTCACACACATACCGATAAACCCACACACAAATCACACAAATGCAAGACTGCATGTGCACATATAGTACACACACACACATACACACACAAAAACAGACCTACATGCACAGGCACCTATACAGCATACACATTATAGTGCAAAATTTGTCAAAGTTGAGGTCCAACATCACAGCAGCGTGATGCTACACTCTAATTAGGTTGAATCAGACAAATTCACACATACACACAGAAATGTGTGTGTGTGTGTGTGCGCGCGTGTGAGAAGATATACGTTATATATTTAGTGAAGGAGTATGTTTAGAAGATTTTTTTTGTTGTTTTTTTGTGTGAAAATAGAAAAAGCGCACACACCCCCACCCACCCCACTCTTGCCCACCCCCCCCATCCCACCCCACCCTCTGTTCCACCTCCCTTCTTGCCCTCTTTGTCAAGTATTAGGATCCCGTGCCAACCGCTTCCCCGGGTATAGAAAGAGGATAGCGGAGGTGGGAAAGCTGAAACCCTTCCACAGCATGTCAAACAACGGCGGAATCCAAAAACCGGGCGAGGGAGAGAAACAGGGTTAGAGGCAGATTTTCTACGCAGAGAAAGAAACTGTCACATCATCAGATTGGTTATTCTAAGTGGAGGGGATGTGGGTGCGGGGGCGGAGGGGTGGCGGAGGCTCGGGCTGGCAGGATCTGGCAGCCGTGCACGAAGGCGGTATTTCCACTAAAATAATCAGCCCCCAGGCAACGGAAGGGAGAGAGAGAGAGTGTGAGAGAGAGAGAGAGAGAGAGAGAGAGAGAGAGAGAGAGAGAGAGAGAGAGAGAGAGAGAGAGAGAGAGAGAGAGAGAGAGAGGTTAGGGATTGTAGGGGTAAGAGATGAGAGATGGGGAGTGGGGGGGGGGGTAGCAAGATGGAGAGAGAGAAAATCTGGGAAGCTGACCAAGGAAATCCTGCTTCTCAGATATGCAGCTGTGGAATTAAAATTGGTATAAAAACAGCAGAACAAAAATATACTTCACACTTCACAAGCCTATTGGAGGGGAGGGGGGAGGAGGGGTTAGTGGGGGTGAGGGGGTGTGTGTGGGGGGGGGTAGATATGCCATGCTGTGTTGGCACCAATACCTCCGGCACCAAGGGGCAAAACAGTTCTTCTTCTCCCCTCCACTACAGGGTCTTCTCCAGCGGTGGCGGGCTGTATAACTGGGTGGGGTGGGGGGGGGGTGTGGTGCCTTCAGGGGTGTCATCGGGGTACAGGGTGAGCTAGAAAGAAGAAGAAAAAAACCCCATCAAACAATTTCTACACTTTGCGTCCCCTTAAGCGTGGCACGGCGAGCAGAAAAAAAAAGGAAAAAAAAAGAAGAAGCATTGATTCACGATCAAACGAGCATGATCGTCACTCATATTCAATAATAACGGCGCTCTAAATATACTGTACCTGCACTTGGGGCCAGGATTAGGCCCTTTTCTCCGCATGCATCTGTGCGGATGTGCTGCATTACGGAACAAAGGCCTATCAGAATCGAGAACAACCCATGAAAACACACAGATAAACAACAAATCAATTAATTTTAAATATGGCGAAATTAAACTGCACAAACGACGCTGTGTTTGATTACTGCACCATGAATGGCGGACTATAAAGCAATTCTGCACAGGGGAGCCAAGCCGCACCGGCTAAAAGCTACAACTTGCACGCTGATGGAGAGGAAAAAATATGTGTGCACGCATTTGATCGCACGCACACGCGTGCAGGCACACACACAGGCACACAGTGCAACTCCAAAAGAAAGCTATTAGATGCATTTCAATGGTAGAACAGAGCAACTCACAATTCTTATATCTCTTTCATAAAGTAAAAAAGAATTTTTTTTAAACTAATTAATGGCTGCAAGCCTTCATGTTATCGAATCAAACCGCCAGAGCGTGGCGCCGCAAAAATAATGCAATCATCAGCCATAATGCGTGCGTGAGGAAGTTTCTCGTGCCGCATACATCACAGTCGACGGCCGCGGCTGAGCATTGTGTTGTGTGCACGCCGTGAGGACTCGATCTTAATACAAATCTCTGCGTAACACGGGCCTATTCATACCCCCCCCCGCCTCAATTATCATCTGCTCCGCTGCAGCAATATTCAATTAAACAGCACCCCTCTTATGGTGTTATTGGAAATAAAAATGACAATATATATAAATCAACGATTTCGAAATTGTGTGTGTGTGTGCACGTTTGTGTGTGGGGTCTCTGTGCGTTTGTGTGTTCTGCAGTATGCATTTCTCAAAAGTAGAAAAGAAGAAAGTTGGGAGACAGTTCAATTCATCCCTTTTGAAAAGAGGGGAAAAAATCAATAAATTCATTGCAAGAGACAAAAGACTACGTATTTATAATATGTGCACTTGCAGAGGTTTTTTCTCTAAACTCCCATCAGTTCCCATAAAAAAAGGAAAAAAAAGAAAGAAAAAAGCGAATTGATTCCCGCCCCCGTGTTGAAAGAGGATGATCGGAAAGGGAAGGACGACTCAGTCGGCAGACAGAGCAGTAAATCTCCTTTATTCAGAAGGTGGCACGTGTTGCGAGGGAAACCTCGGCAGAATTGGCCTTCTTTCATTCCGCCTCTGCGACGTCCCCTCCGTCTGGTCATCCCGGCCCTCTCCCGAGACGGACCGACAGGGGACGGAGCACCGGAGAGAGCTATCAGGATTAGGATAATTAATATCATCTCATTTCACTCTGATCCTTTTCTGCGGCCCGCTGCACACACAAGGACGGGACGCGGGGAATATTGCGGCCGAGAGTTTCCAGCTGCCTGTCAATCTGGGCCCTCACACACACACACACACACACACACACACACACACACACACACACACACTCTCCTCGGCGGCTAAATTGCAGTTTGAGAGACGACAAGGGAAAGGGGTGGCGGCGGTGGTGTGGGGTGGTGGCGGTAAGGGTGGGTGGGTGGGGTGGTGGTGGTGCGGCGCCGGGGCCCGTGGGGACGCCATACAAAGGAGCGCGCGGCTGACCAGCGTTCAGGTGAAATTGAATTGGAAATCTTCCACGGCTGGTTAGCATAACAAAGGACCTCGTGGCTTTAGACAAAGGCTGCTTCTCTAATGCACAAAATCAATCTCTCTACGGGCTCGGCACATTGTTCCCTCCCGCCATACAGGTGTTCCTTCAATGGTCCTTAATCAAAAGTGTCAAAACAAAGTTAGGAGTTATCTCTGCTCCTCTGCAGCTGCTTCTGCCGAGCAGAAAGAGGCGACCATACGCCCACCCGGGATAGGAAATAGTGAGTTAGTTTGAGTGTGGCCACAAGGACTCTGAGAGAGAGTGTGTGTGTGTGTGTGTGTGTGTGTGTGTGTGTGTGTGTGTGTGTGTGTGTGTGTGTGTGTGTGTGTGTGTGCAGGATGCCGAGGGTATTTAATGTAAGTTATGTGCTAAAAGTAAGGGCATCAAGATAGGTTGAATTATCTCATGTCTATCTGTGTCTATTGGTCCAAATCCAAACACACCATCTACTGACTGGACCACTGTGCAAACCCTGTCAGCCCGCAGAGAGGGAAGCAAGGAAGGAAGCAAGGAAGGAAGGAAGGAATTCTACACTGTACAAGACAAGCTAATCAACATATTTCATCTTATTGTGAGTCTCCTAATTCCTATTTCAAGATTTTCTAGTAAAATGTTCCTACCCAACTGCCAGGTAATGTTGCTTGTTTCATGAATGTGTACTTGTTTCATGATTATAAGAATTGTTATAGGAAAATAAATCTTAAAACAAGAAACTTTAAGATAATCTTTCTAAATGTCCTAAATGAATGTCTTGAAACAAGTGCTAAAATCATAAAACGAGTGCCCTTTCTTAAAAACAAGCAATAATATATGCAAAGTGGGGTAAGAACATTTCACGAGTGATATCTAGAAATAAGCATTATGAGACTTAAAACAGGATAAAATCGCTTCGTGTGCTTGTCTTTATTTTTTGCAGTGTATAGTCTTTTCTTCGTGGTCCATGGAGGCTGAAGGCCTGTTTGGTAATATTTGTACCTTCCTTTCTCCCTGAAGGTTGTTTAACAAAAAATGGGAAGAGACATGAAGAGCGGCTCTTATGTGAGGGTCTCTAGTACCCCTCACCCCCGATTCTCCTTCATACCACGACACTCAACCCTTTCTCTCTCCTCCTCGCCGGGTCCAGGACCTTGACTTGCCCCAGATAGACGGACTGAAATGAGACGAGTTAAAATGCTGAATAGAGACTTCAGCCCATGGCCTCTTTTCTTGCAATCTTTTTTGTGTTTGTTTGTTTGTGTGTGTGTGTGTGTGCCAAATGACTTATCCACTGAGAGATTATTAGCTCTGTCAGTTGTCTCCTGCCTCGTGTGCAGCAACAAGGCTCGTACGGTGACATTTATATATTGGTGGTAAACCGATCAGGAAAGTAGATTGCAAAAAAATAAAAAATAAAAAGGTTCCGTCTATGGATGGACCCACTTAGGGGTCAGAATACGTCAATCATACCCTGAAGGAAAAAAAAAGCACTTGGGAGAAATACCATTATTAAGCACTGGGTATAATTGTTTTATGAACGAATATGGGGAATATGAAAACTAGCTACATACTGTTCTGTTTATATCTTTTTGAAAACTTAATAAAAACTCAAGTGAGGAAAAAAAGAAAACTAGCTACATAAGAAGTAAAATTTCTCCAAACTTTATCTGATTTTGGCCCAAAAGTACCTGAAATTTGGTCCAATGTGAGCATGTGTAGTAATAATAACAATGTAATAGATGCTATTAATAATATAATAATACTAATACACTTCTCAAAGCAGCAATGATATACTTACAAGACAAACTGATGGCAAAAGCAATAAAGCAGGGTAACAATATGGGAATACAAATGCAAAAAAAAAAACTTTATAAGGCCTAGTTCACATGTACACAGGTATTTTTAAAACGTTTTTTCTGTGCTTCTGGCCTTTTGTCCACATGCAAAAAGCATTTTAGGTCACTAAATCGGAGATTTTCAAAACACCTTCTGAAGTGCAGATTTTTAAAAACTCCAGTTTCGGTGTATCTGTGTGTACCTGTAAAACGAAGTGTTTGGGAAACGATGATGTCACACCTCAATTCGCGCATGCCCGTTGTTGCTTTGTGTATTGAGCATGCGCCTGAGAGAACAACAACAACAATGAAGGATATACCAGTTTGCTCATGCTAGGTTAGCACTGCTAGGTCTCATTACAAGTTTACAACTTAACTTAGCATTGCTGCACCACTTCACCGGCATTCAAAGACGTCTCCTGCGCCCCGTAACACTTCGTCCACAGTTCAAGTCACCAATGCCAAAGGAAAACTAGAAGAGGGCACTCAGCAGAGTGCAGATCCCTGCCAGGCGTATCGCCCCTTCTCCGGTGCTCGGACTTAGGCGAAAACCAGCTGAGGAGTCAGCACTCGATTTCAGTATAAAACAGGTTCTTCACAGGTTTTGAACCACCACAACCATGACAGATCCTTGGTCATACAAGGAGAACTGTGCACAAAAACTATTTGGCTGACAGGCCCAGCAATATGCAAGACTAGCAGCAGACAGGTACACACACACAGAAAACAGTGTTTTTCCTGCCATTCTGAGACTTCTGCGCGGTGCCAAAGTCGACTGAATGGGAAATATGGAGACAACAAAAAAAAGATTCTGACATGCAGTGCTCAAGCTAAAACATCTACCTAATAAAAACGTTTTGCCTGTCTGTGGCCACGTCTGACAGGAACTTGCACTTTCCAAAAAGAAAAGGTTTGCTATGCGGCCATTTTGTTTGATCTGACTCTAACCCAGTCTTTATTTACATAATATAATAAAACTGGGTAAACTTCTTTTTTTTTAATTTTAACTTTTTCTCCCCAGTTGCATCCGGCCAATTACCCCACTCTTCTGAGCGGTTCCAGTTGCTGCTCCACCCCCCCTGCTGATCCGGGGAGGGCTGCAGACTACCACATGCCTCCTCCGATACATGTGGAGTCACCATCTGCTTCTTTTCACCTGACAGTGAGGAGTTTCACCAGGGGGAGGTAGCACATGGGAGGATCACACTATTGCCCCCCAACAGGTGCTTCGACTGACCAGAGGAGGCGCCAGCGAGCAGGACACATACTCACATCCGGCTTCCTACCCGCAGACACAGCCAATTGTGTCTGTAGGGACGCCTGAGGTAACACGGGGATTAGAACCGCCGAGTCCCGTGTTGGTAGGTAATGGAATAGACCACCACGCCACCTGGATATCCCCAAAGCGGTGGCCATTTTTATTTGAACCTCTGCCATTGCAAACCGTTGTAGTGGGCTAGCTTCCATATAAACTTCCATATAAACCGACTTGTAAGTCACGGACTCTTCTTTTTGTTGAAGTCGTGGACTGCAGCAAGTTGCGGACTCACCGAGGTGAGCTTTTGCAGTAATGACCAAACGAGCAGTGGAGTAGTATGAACATTTATGGCCCCACCGAAGTGTGTTGTCACCATAACAACTAACAACAATTGCCATTTTCTTCTGCAGTACTCAAATGACCACAGCAAACAGTTCAATGTCCGCTCTACTCTCATTCGATTTCTATTGTATTTACTTATATATTCAATCTCTTTGATTCTTACTGGGCAATCAACCACAAGGAAAATGTCCCCCATTGCCTTATAAGTCAAGATGAAATGAAAAATTCATTTTAAACCGTTTTATAGCACATCCCTGGTCATACTTTGCACCTATTTAACAATATACGGCAAAAAAAAAATACCTTCTTTGTAATTTTTTCCTAAATGTATTTATCCCCACTTTTTCTCCTCAATTGTACTTGGCCAATTACCCCACTCTTCCGAGCTATTCCCGATCACTGCTCCACCCCCTCTGCCGATCCGGGGAGGGCTGCAGACTACCACATGCCTCCTCCGATACATGTGGAGTCGCCAGCTGCTTCTTTTCACCTGACAGTGAGGAGTTTCGCCAGGGGAATGTAGTACGTGGAAGGATCACACTATTCCCCCCAGGTTCCCCTGCCCCCTGAACAAGTGCCCCGACTGACCAGAGGAGGCCCTAGTGCAGCGACCAGGACATATACTCACATCTGGCTTCCCACCCGCAGACACGGCCAATTGTGTATGTAGGGATGCCCGACCAAGCCGGAAGTAACACGGGGATTCGAACCCCGTGTTGGTAGGCAACAGAATAGACCGCCATGCCACCCAGACGCTCAATTTCTTTGCAATTTTATATCAAAATCGAATCATGTTTCTGCCTGTAAAACATATGACATGTTCTTACGTAGGCTTGAACCAACCAATTTCAACCAATATCATGACATCCACCCATCAATCTTCAACTATTAGTAGCACAACGCTACCAACATGCCCACTTTTCAACGTTCAAATCAAATTCCTCCCACGTCACAATACGGAAATCAGATACTCTCGAAATGTCGTTTCAGCTGGACTTTAAGGTTGAACACATAAAATTTCAGCATGACAGAAACTTAAATAAAATGACAGTTAACAAGTACTTTCGCTACCTCTAAGAAGCTATCGTCAGCGTGCTTTCCTGTTTAGCCTCGTCTGCTTGCTCCTTGTACATTTAAAACGCAAGCATTCAAAATATGGTACCTCTGTTTCACAGCACACGGTAACTCCCTCTGCCCGACTTCCACGTAGTGCATACAGCCAATCTGTCTTTATTTTGGAGCCTTCACCGATGCAGTGAAGGATTCAACCATGCTGCCTGTTGATAACATGCGAGACTCCGGTTCTTTTTACTGATCTTTAATGCAGTATTCGACATCTCAAAGACAGGTCCATCCATGATCCAAACCGCTTATCCTACACAGGGTCGCGGGGATGCTGGAGTCTATCCGAGCAGTCATTGGGTGGCAGGTGGGGAGACACCCTGGACAGGCCCCCAGACCATCACAGGGCCGACACACATACACACATACATTCACACCTAGGGACAATTTAGTATGGCCGATTCACCTGACCTGCATGTCTTTGGACTATGGGAGGAAACCGGAGCACCCGGAGGAAACCCACGCAGACACGGGGAGAACATGCAAACTCCACACAGAGGTTGACCCGGGAAGACCCCTCAAGGTGGGACTACCCCGGGGCTCAAACCCAGGACCTTCTTGCTGTGAGGCGACCATGCTAACCACTGCGCCACCCCAAAGATAGACCTAACACTGCAAAACAACATAGAACTAAACGTACAAATATTTAAAAAAAAAGAAGTTCATACATGCATCCATTTCACAGGAATATCCCCGTGTTGACCAGTAAATTTCACTCGTTTACTGCTTTGCTGTATGCTGCCTACGTTAACTTAAACAACATGCCACAAGACGCAAGTTAGTGCAAACTTAGCATATGACTTTCATACAGATGAAAGAAAACACAATATTGATCACTTGGCCTGCTTGTCAGCCAACGGGTAGGTTAACTTAATAGTCCTCCTGAGGAAGTCTTCTGATTTACAAATACTCTACATCTGACCACAAATCTGTCTTCCACTATATGCACTCTTTCATACGTGAACGTAATGAAAATGAAATTGCCAAGCATGAAGTGAAAAATTAGACAATCCAACAATGACAGGAAACTTAACCACATTAGAAAAATAATGAGTGCAACATTATTGACAAATGGTCAGTGACTACAATTACATTACTCCTCCGAGAAACTGAATCATAAAAGTTTTGGACCTTCACAAACTGTAATACCTCCTGACACCTCACTTAGGGCCGTGGGGCAAAGAACAAAAGGGCTAAAAAGAAGTGGAAAATTAAATGAATTGTATTCAACTTAAAGGGAAACTCCAGTACATTTCAACCTTAGTCCTATTTTTTTATCATCAGGAGTCAAATTAAGCGACGGGTAGCAGAATCTATTTAATCGATTGTGTATTGAGCAAGCTAGCATCAGCCGACTGCTGCACGACAAGCCGCAACGAAATCCTTCACCAGCTAGTGTCCACTTACAGTGAATGTTGTGAGAAATGCCTGAAAACGCCTTCCATTATGAGAAGTCAGTATTAGTACAGTCGGTCAGTGCAATGATAGACCTTGATTAGATTTTCTTTTTTGCACTTCTCTCTTACTCTCTCATTCTCTCTTACTCTTCCTGCAACAACTCACTCCTTGCAGGATTACAGAGGGAGACTTCTGTTCCGGGTTAGAAATGGTTGCTATCTATATAATTCAATGATTGATATCGTGGCTGAGGCTCTTTAGACCTCTCCCATAATATTCTGACAGTGCAGCCACACTAACACATGTAATTTAGAAAACATCTTTTTCACTTCATTTTGGCCTTCCATCAACACTAAGTCAGCGTTTTCAACCACTTAAAATGGAGCTATTCAAAAATGCTCTTGAAAGTGGATGAATTTAAAAATGCTGGTCTTGCATTGTTGTGTGGATGGCGAAAACAACGATTTTCGAACATGCCGATGTATACTTGTCATGTGAGCTCAGGTTAAGATGTGTGTGTATGCCCAGTAAAAGAAATCTCAGTGTTTTTCTGTTGTTATGGTGTTTCAATGTTTCAATGTGGACAGCGAACTTTTTGAAAACGATCTGAAAACACAAGTGTGGACAGTAAACATTCTACCAGTTTTCATCACAAAAATGGCATTTTCAAATTTACCTGTATTAGTGTGGATGTATTCTGAGCCTGTTTGTGCCAAAAAAAAAAGCTCTTCAGTGAATATTAACTGGTGAAGGATTTCATTGCAGCTTGGTGTACAGCCGCCAGCTGATGTTAGCTTGCTCAATACTGAATCAATTAAATAGATTCTGCTACCCATCGCTCTGTTTGACTCCTTATGATAGGAAAATAGGACTTGGGTTAAAAATACACTGGCATTTCCATTTAACTGAAGCTACATGGCCATCGTACTCAGCAAACATAATCACAGAGAGATGCTAAAATCTGATAGTCTACTGTAAGCTCTGACCCCCCCCCGACATAATGTGTTTGTCCCAGACCACTTTCTTCTTCTTCCTCCTTCTTCTTCTTCTTCTTCTTCTACCCTTGCTTTGTCTGCTGCCAGCATCTCCTGCCCACCCTCCGCTCCTCCAGCCCTCATCCCATCAATCTCTCACAGTCTCTGCTGCCCCGGCCCTTGGGAGGTCTCACGTAGACCAGTTGATTAAAAATCACTTAGTGGCAAACACAAACAAAGCTGTCAGCCTCTGGCTTGCCCTGGGGATCAGAGGAGAGGGGAGAGCAGAATGAACAAGTGGAGCCGGAGGGGAGGGAGCTGGATAGGAGACGTTCAGCCGGGCGGATATATTAGATTTCAAATTTGGGAGACGTCACAAATTAGGAAGCTTAAAATGTCAAACAAATGAATATCTTGTTACGGCATTAGCGTGCAAGGCAGTGTTTTCTGATGTCTATTTTAGAGTCTGTTTTAGAGAAACAATGGACATTAACACCGCTCAGCAGGCATGATGAGCTTTCAGTTGCAGCTTGCATGTGTTTCCTTCATTTTTGAAGCAAGATACAACTGCCCTCTTTTCCAGTCATTGTTGGTTTATGAATGATAAACTCTTTGTGCCTGCATAAAACTGGAGAGAAGACCCAAATGCCCCTAAACATGAAACAAACTATGACAGAGTGCAATATACCAGTTGAACATTAAACTTGATTACAACATGCAGATTTAGCCAGATCTATTTATTCTATTCATTTATTTATTCATCCTATTTTTCCATGATCTTTTTGATCTTGTGTGTTGACAGAGCAATGTGCCAAGCCAAATTCCTCATATGTATGGCAAAGAAAGGATTCTGATTCAAGTTAAAACAGACCACAACATTCTTTTATTGGCCCGTTCTGTTGCTAAATGCTAACGAGTGAATTTGGGCCATCCAAGCAACCACTTTGATCAAAGCCCACTCTCACAGACAAAATGTTGGAATACAACACATTACATTACAGTCATTGAGCCGACGCTTTTATCCAAAGCAACTTACAGTAAGTGTATTTAACGTAGGAAATCAGGAGGACTACTAGTCATCAGAGGTCATAAGTGCATCTTCTCTCTAAACAAGCATCTAAGAGCAAAACCAGTGCTGAAGTAAAAGCGCAAGAAAGAGATTTTTTTTTAAATGAGTGAATACAATAAGTGCTAAGAGCAAGTAACAGGGTAGTAGTTCTTGAAGAGGTGAGTTTTCAACCTGCGCCGAAAGATGGGCCGTGACTCTGCTGTCCTGAGATCAGTGGGGAGTTCAGTCCACCACTGTGGGGCCAGGACAGAGAAGAGCCGTGACCAGGTCGATCAGCAGCAAGGGCCTCTGAGCGACGGGGCAACCAGGCGTCCCAAGGCAGCAGAGCGAAGTGGTTGGGTGGGGCTGTAGGGCTTGACCATGGCCTGGAGATAGGAAGGAGCTGTTCCTTTCACTGCCCTGTAGGCTAGCACCAGAGTCTTAAACTGGATGCGAGCAGCTACTGGGAGCCAGTGTAGGGCCATGAGAAGGGAGTTGTGTGGTAGAACTTAGGGCGGTTGAACACCAGATGAGCTGCAGCTTTCTGAACAAGCTCCAGAGGTATGATGGCCGACGCCGGGGTGCCGGCAAGGAAGGAGTTGCCGTAGTCCAGTCGGGAGATGACCAGAGCCTGGATGAGCACCTGTGCCATCTCGTCGGTGAGGAATGAGCGAATCCTCCTGATGTTATAGAGGAGAAATCTGCAGGAGCGAGCAACCGATGCAACGTTTGCAGCAAACGACAGTTGATCGTCCAGGATCACACCCAGACTCCTCACAGTCCGAGATGGCATCACCATGGTGTTGTCAATGGTGATGGCCAGGTCTCGGTGCAGGCAACCTTTCCCCGGGAGGAACATCAGCTCTGTCTTGTCCAGATTGAACTTCAGGTGGTGTGTCGCCATCCACTCCGAGATGTCAGTCGAGCACGCAGCAATGCGTGTCTCTACTTGTGTGTCAGAGGGAGGAAAGGACAAGTTCAGCTGGGTGTCATCAGCATAGCAATGGTAAAAGAAGTCATGCGAGCAAATAACAGAACCAAGGGATGTCGTGTACCGGGAGAAAAGGAGAGGACCCAGAACCAAACCGCGTGGAACGCCTGTAGTCAGGCTGCAAGGCTTTGACACAGATCCCCTCCATGTCACCCGGTAGGAGCGACCGTCAGGTAGGATGCAAACATTGAGAGTGCAGAGCCTGTGACACCCAGCCCCTCGAGGGTAGACAGGAGGATCTGGTGGTTCACTGTGTCGAACGCAGCTGACAGGTCCAAGTAGTAGCAGTGATTTAAAGAACACTGATTGCTAATTGTCTGCCAGGAGTGCAGGCCACACCCTAGCCACTTAACACCCAATTGGCCAAAGAGTTAAACTAAAACAAGGCCTATTGCCCAGAAACTGGTCACTTATGTAAAACTCTATCAAACCTCACACAAAACTATTAAGACACATTTGCAGGCCTCAAAATACATCATTTGTCAATGTATTGATGAATGAGGATGTAATTGAGGACATCCTCTCAGATCTACTTATAATAATAATGTACTCTCAACATGGATTATAGCGCTTAATGTACATCTATACCCTGACTACAACCACGCTAAAACTACACCTAAACTTAACCATCTCTAACATACTAAAACAAAACAATCCCTAATCAAGTACTATTAAAACAGATGATCGCAGTGACTCAAATATGTCCTCATTCATCAATATGTTATAACCAGGATATATAACCATATAATATAATATAACCAGGATGAGTGATAACATTACCCCAGTTGTAGCGTCTTTACACTAGCTTCCTGTAGCACAGAGTATTGATTTTAAAATTCTTTTACTTGTGTTTAAAGCTCATGTACTTGTGTACGCAAAAGAAACAAAATTCCGTTTCTCCCAGCCCACAGCAGTGCGACACAAAAGACAAAAACACAAATCCAAATTTCCCAAAAATGACATCACCAAAAACATACAAAAACAGAGAGAACAAGGCAAAAGAAACACAAACAGTTAACAACACAAGCCACTCAGAGCAACACAGCCCAAAAATTCCACTGTCCAGAGAACGAAACACAGCAAGGATGACTGTCGGAATTGCCAGTCTGCATGGGCTAGCAGTTAGCTTAGCCTGACCCACTTCCAGTCAGACCGCCCTCGGTGTTTCCTCCTCGGGCGCAGCTCTGGCAGGGCCGTAGTCCCTGGACACACCAGATGCAGCAGACCAGGCTACCCCAGCCGATCCAACACTAGCTCTCCCAGCCAGACACCCTCGACACACCTGCCCGCACTCCGCATGATGACACTAAAACACAGTCAACGCTAGGCGAGGCTGCCACCATACTGCCCTCGATGTTATCGGAACTGCATGCAACTGGTTTATTCTGTTTTTATCAGATTGACTTGATGTAGGATAGGCCAGCTCATAATATAGGCAATGTGTAGTACGTGTGCTATGCACCTACATCCTGTATGCTGTATCTTGTGTGGTATTGATTGTCATTTTATTTAGGCCTGTAGTGTTTCAATTCTAATTCTATTTTTACAAGGTGTTGAACAAAAGTGTGATGGGTACTGTATTTTGGTGTATTATCAGTGACGTTGCCTCCAGGATGTTTTACGATGCAGTAGGCGTTTGCATGTTGTGTTTAGAGTCTGGCTGTTATCTTGCTAACCATATTTTGTGTAAGACCAACAGCTGAGGCTGTGGGCATGTTCTGATGTTGTCATGTGATGTGACCTAGGTCTGGTCTGTTTAGAAGCGTAACGCAAACCATTGGCTGATTCACTGTGTGGATCTTTTTGTAGTTGTTGCTAAAGTGATATAAAAACATTGCAACTATGAATCGTTTTTCTGTCTCTTTGTGTTATCTGCATGGATAGCGTTTCTCTGTATGGAGTGAAATGTTATTGACAGTATTAACGGTATGTAGTAACAGAAGAATGTTTTTCGCAGTAACCCTGCAATTGACCGTGCACATCCATGTATGCGCGTGCATGTGACGTGTAGTAGCACACCGGAAAATAGGGCTTGCCTGAAAGCCACTGTGTAATTTGAACCCTGTATTAAAGGTTTAAAATTTATTCATCTGAATAATAGAGGTCTTTTGCCAAAAATTGATTTACTTCGTGAATGGGTAGCCCAACATAATCCTAATATTGTTACAGTGTCTGAAACATAGTTTAGTAGCAAAATCTCTGACAATGAAATCAAACTTGTAAATTATATACTTTATAGAGCAGATAGAAGCTCCAGGGGCGGAGGTGTGACTAGATCCGTTTCCTCTAACTTGATATCTGAGCTTATTACACCTGCACTTGAACTGATATATTTTGAATGCCTTTTTGCTAAAATAATTTTTCGTCAGAATAAATATTCAATTATTGGAAGCATATATAGACCTCCCTCTGTCCCTGCTAAGTCCTCTAACTGTTTGATTGACACCATTGATTCTATCTCATGTAAAAATGAAATTATCATTTCAGGCGATTTCAACAAAAAAAAATGGTTAGATAAGTCATGATTAGGTAAATCTTCTGTTAAAGATAAAAATAATTTCGAAAATCGAAACTTAACTAATCAAAACCCACTTGAATCACTCCAACATGTCAGCCTTTACTTGATTGGATACTAATCACTTACCCTGACAGATATATTAAAGCTGGTGTCTTGTCAGACTGCTTCAGTGACCACTCAGTTATTTACTCGGAAAATTAAAATTCCGAAATCGCCACCTAAACAACATAAGAAAATGAACGACATAGTTATTAATAATATAACGTCTATTAATTAGGATAGGTACATATTAATACCCAATGTTCAAGATGCCTGGGATTTTTTTCAGTCTGAGTTCACTTAAGTAGTTGATAGACATGTTCCCTGGAAAATCTCAAAGGTCAAGGGAAGATACCTACCCCGGATAAGTGCAGAATTTTTAAGTCTCTTCAGGCAGAGGGATAATGCTTGGGCTAAATTTCGTCTGACAAGGGAAAATGCCGATTGGGAAACATACAGGCAACTAAGAAATATCTCCAAGGGTTGGGCATCCCAACAGACACAATTGGTCGTGTCTGCAGGTGGGAAGCCAGATGTGGGTATGTGTCCTGGTCGTTGCACTAGCGCCTCCTCTGGTCGGTTGGGGTGCTTGTTCAGGGGGGAGGGGGAACTGAGGGAAATAGTGTGATCCTCCCACGCCTGCATCCCCCTGGCAAAACTCCTCACTGTCAGGTGAAAAGAAGCGGCTGGCGACTCCACATGTATTGGAGGAGACATGTGGTAGTCTGCAGCCCTCCTTGGATCAGCAGAGTGGGTGGAGCAGTGACTGGGACAGCTCACAAGAGTAGGGTAATTGGCCATGTACAATTGGGGAGAAAAAGGGGGAAAAGTAAAAAAAAAAAAAGAAAAGAAAAAGAAATTTCTCCAAGACCATGATCCGCAATGCTAAATCTAATTATCATAAAGAATGTCTCTCTAATAATTACCTTATACTACTACTACTTTTGGCTGCTCCCATTAGGGGTCGCCACAGCCGATCATCCGTTTCCATCTCTTCCTGTCCTTTGCATCTTCCTCTCTCACATCTGCCACCTGCATGTCCTCTCTCACCACATCCATAAACCTCCTCTTCGGCCTTCCTCTTTTCCTCTTCCCTGGCAGCTCCATATTCAGCATCCTTCTCCCAAATATACCCAGCATCTCTCCTCCACACGTCCAAGCCATCTCAATCTTGCCTCTCTTGCGCTGTCTCCAAACCCTCCAACCTGAGCTGTCCCTCTAATATACTCGTTCCTAAACCTGTCCTTCTTCGTCACTCCCATTGAATGTCTCTCTAATAATTATAAAAATCCCAAACAATTCTGGAACAGTATAAAAGCCATAATAAACACTTCAGATAAATGTCCATCGATGAAATAAGAGATGGCAATATAATAATTCATGACTATCTATTGTCCAAGTGAGTGTTCGGTCAGCATTTTTCTTCTGTCTGCTCTAACATAATACCTGACTCTTCTAACACTGATAATTTCAATAATATTTCTTCTTGTCATAGTATCTTTTCCTTTACAAAAATAACACCTACAGAAGTTCTGAATGCTATCAAACAACTAAGTTTGAGCAATGGTGACGGACCTGATGGGAATAACTCTAGATATATCAAATTAGCCTCTCATATTTTCATTTACCCACTTGCAGACCTGTGAGTTACCAGCTGGAAATATTCACGCATTACTCCACTTTACAAAGGTGACACTCTTGAGCCAAATAATTATAGACCTATGTCAAATCTGTTCTATTGCTGAAGTATTTGAAAAACTAAACTTTAATCATTATCTTAAGACTAATACTTGGCAACAAGGGTGTAGGAGAGAGTTTTATTTGGGGGGGGGACCCTGTAGGGAGGTCCGGGGGCATGCTCCCCCGAAAATCTTTTTTAAAAAACGGTTTTAAACTGCCCTTTTACAACAGTTTTAAGCAAAGAAAAACATGTTTCATGGCCATATGATAAAGCCTAAGCGTATAAAATAAAGAGTATAGAATAGTGCGAGAAAGCAATATGCAACAAAGTGCAACAAAATGTGCATTTAACCTGCCTGTAATGCATACTGTACAGCCTTGTAAGGTCAGGTTGCTGTACTGTGCAACGTTTTCATTTCTCACATTAAGCTTAACTAGCTAGCAAAGTTACCCAACAGCTTAGTAACACATTATGACGTTAACAAACTACCAAAACACAGTACTCGGAAATGAATGCAAACGCTTGATAAAAAATCGTATTCACAATAAGATCAATGTAACCCGTTCCGTATTAACGTTATAACCTTTAGAATTCGTTTGCGTGTGACTGTCACAACGTCTCTGCTAGCTAAAGTTAGCCTTCCCGCTCACTGACTAGCATTGACAGGAGTTAGCAAATATACATTTACTTAATACATATGTTTCAACCTCAGGTTTCATCATAACAACATGTTTATCTTATAAAATGGTTAAGTACACTTTGTGAGGGAGTTTACAAACCTGAGTGACGATGAATGGAGGAGGATTCGTCGTTGCTGCCTTGAAAAGTTGTGAGCGCCACTGCCACGTCACCGCAGTCACATCTAAGCGGGCCGCCGCCAGTACCAAAGACATGGGGAGGAGGGGGGGGTTTGTTGTTGTTGTTAATAACTAATACTTTTACATATTGTGGGATGGGAATGACATGAATGCTGGCACATACAGGGAGTATATCTACTAGTGGATGTACTTGTTTATTGGGGGGGGGGATTTCCCCCTACATTGAGGGGGACTTGTCCCCTCCGTGTCCCCCCCCGGTTCCGACGCCCTTGGTTGGCGAACAGGCTGGGTAGCCGAATGCTAGCGGCCAACCTGCAGCACGCCGTAGCCTTCGCCACGTGACTGACTGTTTACATCCCGGAACCTCCGTTTCCGCCGACGGCGGCGCCCCACGGTACTGTTTTGTCCGCTAGCTCCCCCCGCTGGCCTCATCTGTCATTAACCCTCTCACTGGGAGTTTTCGCCATACAGCCCACCGGTAAGCTCTCTGCCACCGGGCCTCACGTAGACCGCAGTGTGCTAACTCCGCTAGTTAAATCAGCTGTTTATACGCGCATGGCCTGTCGTAAGGTTGCCCTCTACAATATCCGATCTATTACACCGGACAAGATTTTGCTTCCTGAACACTTTTGTGTGTGTTTTATGGATTATGGGCTGCTGATCACGAAAAATTGCCTTGCAATTGTCCTATCACATACCGTTTTGTAGATACAACCTATTTTTGTGATTCCCTGTCATATTTTAAGTCTACTAGTATATTGCCCACAAAGCGAGCTGTTTTGGTCAGTCCAAGCATGCCTGGGCATGCACTCAATGTAGGTGCTATGCAAATGTTGTCTTAGGCATGCCTCGGCATGCTTAGTCAGGTTAGATGCTGGCAGACAGGCTATAAAAGCTGCTCACATTTACAGATGCTGTTTGGATGCACATGTTCGTCAGGCAATAGCATAGTGAATATAGTTAACAATAGGCTTTATTGTCTTCAGGAAGATTTAATACCGCAGAAATGTCTCATCAATGTTGCAACAGCTGCCATACAGTCTGCTACATCTGTGGTGAGTATAAGCTAAAGGCCAAAGACTCACCATGATTGCACTCATTAAGAAAGTCTATGAGCTCTACGTCGGATGTAAAATTGGTGACCAAGAGAAACCCTGGGCTCCTCACATTTGTTGTGCAACATGTGCAGTCAACCTGAGAGCTTGGCTCAGAGGTCCTCGGAAGTCAATGCCATTTGCCGTCCCAATGATATGGCAGTATACGCATGCAGTAGAACTATAATAGCTATGTGTGTGTGACCGTGATTCTTGTGCATGCATGTCAATAAGCTGGGCCTTGCACGTCAAGTTCACACAGCGCCTCGTACCCCCACCCCCCACTCCTGCCACGGCCCTGGCACTCTCACAGACATTTTGAGCCCTTTATGCACACCCTCCATAAGTCTGCATTTCTGCAGACTTTGCCTGAGGTAATCACCCACAGCGTTGTAACGTTAAACATGGAGTTACCAGGGGAAGCCTGGAACTGTTAAAAAAAAAGGTAAATAAACAAGCATGGAAGGACACTTGGGCACATGGGTGTTCAGCCTGGCATATTAGGTGTGCTTGTATGCCTACATTTACAAAGAAATGCTACATTAACAAGGATTTAAGATGAGACATAAAAAATACATGAAATCAGAGGAATACAAGCATATGCTATAGTACACACCGAGTTTATTCATCAACCATTTCTTTCAATTTTAACTTAATGATGCTGTTTTGCCAAAAATTAGTAAATTGGTTTAAGGCAAGAGTCTGGAAGATGTTAAAATCAGGCAGTTGGTCCCTCAAATTATGTGCCTTCGGCGTGTATAAAGTAAACTTAAAAAATCCCCAAACCCACAATAGTATAAAACATGTATCATAACATACCGATATGTCGTAAAGTGCTGTCCCGTTCCTATTTATACTATTTCAAACCCTTACAGCCTCTCACACTTACTCACTTACCGGGTGATGTCAATTAAGTCTGTGAGGGTTCAGGGCTTAGGCCTTGGGGGGACACTGGGATTGGGCCCACCACCAGATGTCTCCGCTGTCAACTGGCTACAAAACAGAGAGAATGTATGACTGTGTGTGTGTATGGGGGGGGGGGGATTAGCCTCAGCTGCAAGAGAGAGAGAGAGAGTGTGGCTTGCAGGAGAACAGACGCAGTTGGGAGCCTCAGGTGTGTCCAACTAACCAACTGTTCTTTATATACTGCAGTGAAGTTGGGTCCTGGGCTGGCTGACTGACAAAAACGGAGACGAACACACGGTGAAAGCAGAGCGAGAGAGAGAGAGAGAGCGAGAGAGAGAGAGAGCGAGAGAGAGAGAGAGAGAGAGAGAGAGAGAGAGAGAGAGAGAGAGAGAGAGAGAGAGAGAGAGAGAGAGAGAGAGAGAGAGAGAGAGAGAGAGAGAGAGAGAGAGAGAGAGAGAGAGAGAGAAAGAAGGGAGCTACGCCAGTCAAACACTCTGAAAGAGGAGAGCGAGGCAGCTCCAGCACCAGAGTGCACCGGCCGATACAGGAAAAGACAAATAGAAAAGCAGTGACTAATAAATAAACCCCTGTTTTACCGCTGTAAAACTGTGTCCTTGCCTCCATCCGAACCCTCCCAGTGGAGTAATCTCTTCACAGACTGCAATTTTAAAAAGCAAAGCGACAGGTACCTGCATCCTTCATGTGAATGTCAGTCAGAATATCAGTCCTATACCGAACAAACAGAGTTAATGAATTAGAAACAAATGACCATGACTGGAGATGACTGGAGATGATGGAAATGACTGGAGGAGTCTACAAGTGTAAGTGTGTGTGTGTGTGTGTGTGTGTGTGTCGGCCCTGTGATGGCCTGGCAGCCTGTCCAGGGTGTCTCACCGCCTGCCGGCCAATGACTGCTGGGATAGGCTCCAGCATCCCCACGACCCTGAGAGCAGGATAAGCGGTTTGGATGATGGATGGATGGATGGATGGATGGATGGATGGATGGATGGATGGATGGATGGATGGATGGATGGATGGATGGATGGATGGATGGATGGATGGATGGATGGATGGATGGATGGATGGGACGACCATCGATGGCACACAAGTTTTGTGGATTGGGAAGTGCCCAAAAACTGAGCAATAGCAAAGAACCCCCCCAAAAAAAAAAATCCCCACCAAGACCCCCACAGTCATGAGTGTGTGAGTCGGCCCAGTTGGCCGCTGCATCACCACGGGGGGTGGGTGGGGGGGTGGAGAAGGATCAGTTTATTATAAATGACGTGTCAACACATGATGACTGTTGCTGGTCTGTCCGTGTACTGAAATCAACGGCACAAAGAGCAAAACACCTATGAGCACACAAGCACAAAGTGCAAGGTGTGCACACACATTCTCATGCATGCGCTCATGCACTCCTGCAAATGTGCATGCATGCGCACGCACACACACACACACAGACACACACACACAGCTGCCAATGACAAGGCTGGGGCAGCATCGCTCCAACGGCTCTTTGTCCTTCACTTCATTACCAGATGGTAGTCCCCACTGGTTCTTCTGACAGATACACACACACACACACACACACACACACACACACACACACACAGGTTCTCCTCAGTCATACAAAGTATCTGGCTCTAATTCAGTGCCAACTCTCAATACCCTCACTAAACTGGATACAATTGACCACAGAGTGACCGCCGGCTTCCATTCGGCCCCTAATCCTTTATATCCTCTGAAATCCAATCATCTTAACATCAGTGAAAGCTCCTGATCCTTGATTTTGTGTGTGTGTGTGTGTGTGTGTGTGTGTGTGTGTGTGTGTGTGTGTGTGTGTGTGTGTGTGTGTGTGTGTGCGCGCACACGCATGCATGGATGTGTGTGTATGTGTGTGACTGCAAAGTTATTACATGACACATGTGACTGATTTCTACTCCATCGTCTATGTTGACCACACGTGCCCAACGGTCCGGGTTAAAAGACTTTCTCCTGCCCGAGCCCTCCAGCGGGTAAAGAGCAATCCAATGGTTCCTTTTTGACACAAACCAATCTCTCCTGGAAAAACCCTGACCTCCACACCTCACTGACAACCTAGCACACAACAGGCGGGGGGGGGGGGAAACTTCTGAAAGTGAATACTTGATTGATCGATCTTCTCTCCCATCAAGGCCAAGCCGGGGGGGGGGACTATCGGGCGAAGACCACGGTAACCAGCATCAGCACATACGAGTAAGGTCTCAAGGTGAGCGACGTCCCTGAAGAGCCAACGTGTGAGGGAGAAGGGTACGAGCAGACAATGAAAAAGAGATAACGTATAT
>NC_079221.1:11628292-11687410 GCF_029633865.1 Lampris incognitus | reverse complement strand
TATCCAGTGGATTTTTTCCCACCACTAGTGGCGCTATAGAGCACAGTAAGAAAGGCGGATCCCGGGTGTCCAGGTAGCGTGGCGGTCTATTCCGTTGCCTACCAACACAGGGATTGCTGGTTGGAATCCCCGTGTTACCGCCGTCTTGGTCGGGCATCCCTACAGACACAATTGGCCCTGGTCTGCGGGTGGGAAGCCGGATGTGGGTATGTGTTCTGGTCACTGCACTAGCGCCTCCTCTGGTCGGTCGGGGCGCCTGTTAGAGAGGGAGGAGGAACAGCGTGATCCTCCAACACGCTACATCCCCCTGGTGAAACTCCTCACTGTCAGGTGAACAGAAGCAGCTGGCGACTCTGCATGTATCGGAGGAGACGTGGTAGTCTGCAGCCCTCCCCAGATGGGCAGCGGGGGGTGGAGCAGTGACCGGGACGGCTCAGAGGAGTGGGGTAATTGGCCAAGTACAATTGGGGGAGAAAAAGGGGGAAATATCCACACAACAAAAAAGAAAGAAAGGCGGATCCCTGTATTGTTTCTATCCTGCGTTCTTTTGGTGTGCGTATGAGGAGGTGCATGCACCCGACGAGCACAGGGAAGATGCTTCACCACATGGCCACAAGGACAACCACATGTCAGCTGGAGGAGGCAAAGAAGCGGCAGTGAAAGCACAAGCTGATGTGTAAAGAATGCAGCGTTCTAAAAATACAAGTTTTGCCACCCCCCCACCCAACAGGCGCCCGACCACAGGGAGGGCGCTAGTGCAGCGACCAAGACACATACCCACATCCGGCTTCCCACCCGCAGACACGGCCAATTGTCTCTGTAGGGACGCCCGACCAAGCCGGAGGTAACACAGGGATTCGAACTGGCGATCCCCATGTTGGTAGGCAACGGTGTACCGCTACACTACCTGGACTCCTTTGTATTTTTTTTCAGTCTGAAGAAAGGTGAGGAAGGTTAATGAGGAAGAGGAATGACTGAATCCACATGTCAGTGTAGATGCATTGAGGAGGTAGATCATGTAGGGAGGTAGATCATGTAGGAGGGGTTTGTCGTCTTACTTCTCTTCCACTGATATTTGCCCGTTGCGACTGGGGTCCTCCAACAGGACCTTCTCCACCCCGGGGATGATTACCTGAGGTCCGGTTTCCCTCCGCGGCCCTGTTTCAAAACAAAAGAGGGCCCACAGGTTGGTGCTTTGCTTGGTCTCCGCCAGCGGTGACACGACTCGGTTCCTGCCGGGGGCCTCTGCTGACAGACACCGGCCGACAGACCCAAGGCAAAGGGACGAAAAGAAGGAAGAAAAAAAAAAAAAACAGCAGACGCAGGGGAGGTAGCATTGTTAGAGACATGCTTACAAAGGACATGAGAGAAAAAGATGACAGACGGGGGGAAAAAACGACAAAAAACGAGAGCCTGCGGAAAGATACTGCAGGGAAGACAGACCCGTTCACCCAACACAATACCAACAAACGCACTGACAACTTAGACAAGCTCTCGAATCTGTCATCAGCCATGTGGAAGACACACTGCCCATCACACAAAACACAGTTCCTGCACCTCTGACACAACATCCATCCATCTATCCTTCCATCCATCCATCCATTATCCAAGCCGCTTATCAGACGTTGGGTCACGGGATGCTGGAGCCTATCCCAGCAGTCACTGGGTGGCAGGTGGGGAGACACCCCGGACAGGCCATCAGGCCATCACAGGACCCACACACACACCTAGGGACAATTTAGTATGGCCGGGGCGTCCAGGTTGCGTGGCGGTCTATTCCGTTGCCTACCAACACGAGGATCACCGGTTCGAATCCCATGTTACCTCCGGCTTGGTCGGGCATCCCTACAGACACAATTAGCCGTGTCTGCGGGTGGGAAGCCAGATGTGGGTGTGTGTCCTGGTCGCCTCACTAGCGCCTCCTCTGGTCGGTCAGGGTGCCTGTTCGAGGCGGGAGGGGGAACAGCGTGATCCTCCCACATGCTACGTCCCCCTGGTGAAACTCCTCACTGTCCGGTGAAAAGAAGCGGCTGGCGACTCCACATGTATCGGAGGAGGCATGTGTTAGTCTGCAGCCCTCCCCGGATCGGCAGAGGGGGTGGAGCAGCGACTGGGACGGCTCGGAAGAGTGGGGTAATTGGCCGAGTACAATTGGGTTGGGGGTGAGGGGGGTCCAGAAAAAAAAGTGGGGAGATAAAGGGGTAAAAAAATCCACACACAAAAAGAAAAAAAAATTATATATATCAACGGGGATACAGGGAAAAAAAAGTTTTAATGCATTTTCCTGTATCCCTGTTGATATCCCGCTCCTCATTAGTTGAGCACTTACAACAACACCATTGACGGTTTCGGGAAAAAACGCTATATATACATATTATATATATATTATATATATATATATATATATATATATATATATATATATTTATATATATATATATAATAGTATGGTCGATTCACCTGACCTACATGTCTTTGGTCTGTGGGAGGAAACCAGAGCACCTGGAGGAAACCCATGCAGGCAGGGGGAGAACATGCAAACTCCACACAGAGGACGGCCCGGGACGACCCCCAAGGTTGGACTACCCGGGGACTCAAACCCAGGACCTTCTTGCTGTGAGGCGACCACCCTAACCACTCGCCGCCGTGCCACTCTGACAAAACAAACAAACCAAACAAAAAACAAAAAAACCACCAGAACGCCAATGTCTACCCAAATAACAGATTTATTCAAACTCATAATACAGGGTTCTGGATTCGGATACTTCAGTAGCGTAGCACAAATACTCTGAAGGCGCTGTTTGTAGATAAGACATGGGTCACGTGTGACGTTTGATACAGCATTTAGAGCACACAGAGGACACCGTCCGTCGGCGGGGAGACAGAAAGTCTGCCTGCCGACGCCAGTCCTAAATTTAAATCGTCTTATTTTTATTTTTATATTAATTTTTTTTAAACCACAGAATACACCTGTCACAAAGTATAGCACATGACATGAGGACAGTCATATTCTTAGCTCAAATATTCATAGGATTTTTTTTTTTGTCCTTTTTCTTGCTCCAAGACAGACGCTATTTACAGAAAGGGGTCTGTGTGCCCTTCACAGTCCACCTCCACGCTGACAGCCTTCTGAGACCGCATGAGAAGTCCACACAAAAAATGGTACCGTGGTGAGTCTTTACACTACAGATAAGCATTTTCTTTACCATTAACACTTAATAATACTCGGGTCTACCTTTAAAAACTATAATCGTACACACTCGAGGCAGACAAACGGAAACGTACAGGTTCTCACACAGGTTCTGTCCCACATGGGCCCGCCCCGCCCCGCCCCCCAAACACGATTGTGCAAAATAATCGGACCACTTTGTGATAATTTATGTGTAAACCTTGGTACAGTTCAGAGGAGAGAAATCAAACGGTACTCCAGGGATCGTCTGTGATAATTTTGTAAACATTGACATACAGAATAAAAAGTAGAAAATAATAAAAAGTCTGCGTACAAAATAAATAAAAATGGAGAACTAATTTCAGATATGCAAATAACACCGATATATATTCCATATGTCACCGACATGATCGCTGGACTAGCAGAGAGGTTAACCTGTGGCCTTTATACCAGAACTGGAAAAATACTTCTTCATAAAAATAGTTATTAATGACAGGGACAGCATGGGAAGCTTCTGGAGAGAATCTTTTTCCTTTTCTTTTTTTCGGTTGAGTCGAAAGAAAAAGGTTTGTGTTGTGTTGGGATGAGAGGAATGCGTGCTTTTTCTATAGCGGGTAAGAATCTGGTTCATCTAAGTATCGAGCGGGACCCCCGGCCCCTGCTGTCTCTTTGCTGCCAGACATGACCAATTTCCACTTAGATTTGATAGAATGGCTGTTTTACATTTAATACAGGGACCACATATAGCAAAGGATGCTGATATGTCACAACAAATTTCACAAAGTCTTTAAATTAACCCATTTCTTTTTTTTTTGGGGGGGGGGTTTGCCCCCCCTTTATGTCCCCAATTGCATCCGGCCAATTACCCCACTCTTCCGAGCCATCCTGGTCGCCGATCCACCCCCTCTGCCGATCTGGGGCGGGCTGCAGACTACCACGTGCCTCCTCGATACACGTGGAGTCGCCGGCCGCTTCTTTTCACCCGACAGTGAGGAGTTTCACCAGGGGGAATGTAGCGCGTGGGGGGATCACGCTGTTCCCCCCACCGCCACCCTGAACAGGCAGCCCTGACCGACCAGAGGAAGCGCTAGTGAGACACATATTCACATCCGGCTTCCCACCCGCAGACACGGCCAATTGTGCCTGTAGGGACGCCCGACCAAGCCGGAGGTAACACGGGGATTCGAACCGGCGACCCCCGTGTCAGTAGGTAACGGAATAGACCGCCACACTACCCAGACATTCTCCAACTCAACTCTCATTTCTCATGTTGATGGACGAACATAAGACATCTAATCCACTCTGACTGCTGGCTGGATGGGATGTAAGATGTTTGGCTTGAAAATTCTACTTCACCCACAGACTGACTATACCCATCTTCCTGCAGCAGCCCCACCGGAGCCAGGCCAGGGGTTAACACTGCAGCAGACTGAGAAATGATTTTTAAGATGCTAGTGTTTTTAGTTTGACAGTTTGCTAAACACAAATCTGCTTTTTTTAAGGTTTACTTTATGAAAAATTCTGAAAAATCAACAATAAATAAAATGCCAAGCGTGCCAATACAACATTTTCGTGCCGTTTGAAAAACATCTGACAGCAGGGGCATACATGGGTACCTGTGTGTGTGTGTGTGTTTATTGTGCAGTGTTCACGACTACAAGTGAGACCGAGTGTGTCTGCCGGAGCATACACGTGCCACACCGGAGCATCCGTCCTCTCACGCAGGCGCCACAGGAAGAAGACGTGCGCGGTAAATACACTTACCCTCCTCCCTGAACCGCATCTGAATATCCTCCTCCCTGAACCACATCTGAATATCCTCCTCCCTGAACCGCATCTGAATATCAGACAGGAGACACTTGGTCCTCGTTTCTCTGTTCCCTCCCCGTTAACCACTGGTACCCCTGTGCCAGCCCCGTTAACCCACTGGTACCCCTACGCCACCCCCCCCCCACATGTAGGGTCGAACAAGGGGAGCGAGCACATTCAAGAAAAATTAGCACAGTAGCAAACACGTACTGCATGACGACTACGGAGAGAGAGGAGGCACATAAAAGGGGGAATGGTCAAGGCAGTAGGGAGATATCAAAACATACCCAAAACAACGTGTCGGAGATAAATAAAATAAATTAACCAAAAAAGATCATAAAAAATAAATAGCAAATAAATAAAATAAAAATGTAAAAACATCTAAAATCTAGTTTCCTTTCAATACAACGAAGGTTAAGAGGTAAGCGCGCTGGCGTGCTGCGTGGCCACCGCGGCACGGCAGCGCGTCGTCGAGCAGAGGTTTCGCTTTAGTTCTGGTGAGAGATGCAGCTCTTACGCGACACCGAGCCCATCCTGTAACTGTGGGTGGTCCAGATGGAGTCATAGTCAGAGTCCTCCGAGAGGTCGGAGGTCACCTCCGGCCGCGTCATGCTGCTACGGCGGCCTGGGGAGTCCAGGCAGGACCGGTCCACGTCGGCGAGCACGTGGTTGTGCATCAGGGTCGGTGCCCTGCCAGGCTGGTTGGAGCAGTTGGAAGTTTGGGTGGGAGAGGTGTGGAGGTGGTTGGGGAGTGTATGGGGGGGGGGGGCATGCGCAAGTACGGTATGTGGGGGGGAAGTGGCGGATGACGGTATGGGAGTAAGGGAGGTAGCGTCACGTGACAACGAGGTTTCAAATCAAAACCACCACAGCCAATGAAACAAATACAAGATGGCGTCATGGACCAAATCATAAATATTATGATGCAACATGGAAAAAAAAAACAGTGGGGGGGGGGGGTAAAACGAAACAAAAAAGATGAAATAAACACAAGTGGAGGGAAAGAAAAGGTCAGTGTGCAAACCGAAGCGATGCCAGAGAGTTGAGGAGTGAAGGAGAAACAGAGGAGAAGATTTTGTTAAAAGAATCAGAGCATCGGCAGTACAGACAGGAGCTGAACAACACAACCCAGACACATCAACAGCGTGTGTGTGTGTGTGTGTGTGTGTGGACAAAAAAAGCCTCCTTTTATCGCTTAACTCCAAACCTGGAATAAAACAACTCACAGTTTTACTGTGTAAGTAAAACCTTTAAAAGGTAGAACGAGTAGGATCTGTCGGTTGCGGCTTGTAAACGCAACATTCAAAGTTAGCCCCTCCCCCTCGGCGCAATATCGCCAGAAGGACACGCCCCCCCCAACCGCAGTAGCCAGAACGCATCCCAGTGGACAGTCCCGACTCCACGTCGCTCTTCATCCCCCATCCTCTCTCCTTCGGCGCTCGCCAGCGGGTGACAGCCAAGCCCAGATTCACTCTCGTTTTGGAATGAGATTCATCCGCTTGGCGTTTCGCCTCGCTATATTTGCGTCTTTTCAGCGCCGTCTTGCCATTGTCGTAGCTTCCTCTTGGATGCGTGCTTACGATCTCGATCTGGTACCTGGTTGCTTACGTTTTTATAGAGTCCCCGCTGCCCAAAGGTTAACGCCCAGAAACGCCCCCGCACACAGCAAAATAAGAGACTACAGGCAGAGGATGGGGTCTCTGCAGATACAGACACCCGCCACACACGCGTCTAGTGGGTCATAAGTGACGACTGAGAGGGATTATTTACTCCCCTTTTTTCTCCCCAGTTGCACTTGGCCAATTACCCCACTCTTCCGGGCTGTCCCGGTTGCTGCTCCATCCCCTCTGCCGATCCCGGGAGGGCTGCAGACTACCACATGCCTCCTCCGATACATGTGGAGTCACCAGCCGCTTCTTTTCACCTGACACTGAGGAGTTTCGCCATGGGGACATAGGGCATGGGAGGATCACGCTATTCCCCCCAGTTCACCCTCCCCCCTGAACAGGCGCCCCGACTGACCACAGGAGGCGCTAGTGCAGTGACCAGGACACATACCCGCGTCCGGCTTCCCACCCGCACCTGCAGACAGAACCAATTGTGTCTGGAGGGACGCCCGACCAAGCCGGAGATAACACAGGGATTTGAACCGGCGATCCCCATGTTGATAGGCAATGAAATAGACCACCACGCCACCCGGATGCCCCTATACATTCATTTCTAGGAAAATCCTACTCGTTGTACCTTCAACTATAATATGAGGGGTGTTAAGTCCTCTTCCAGTCCTGCCGAGCAGTAGGCTAGTGAAAATAAAGAGTTGTTCCATTCTAGATGATACAAACGTGCACCAGCTTGGGCTGTAACCAGAATTCAGGGAAAGAGTGATGTGCTTCTCAAATAACTTGACTGGCGACTGTCATCCTGTTCTGTTATATATGTGTCTGGCTCGCGGTCGCATAAACGTATAGCTTGCGGGTTGGTTGTATAGTCAACCAGCGGCGTCGTACCAACACAACAGAGAAACAAGGCCATTCCAGGAAAACAGACTTGGAGCATTAAGAGAGCGGACTGGGGAAAAAAATGACTGGTGAGGCTGGTCGGTGTGAGCCAACCAAATGTACAGCGGAACGATTACTAGTTAGCTTGAGTAACGCAGCGTTGTAGCAATGAGAGTAGCGGCCATTTTACAATTTGTCTGTACATTTCTAAACATGACGGGAAACCCACTAGTGTGTATTCACGTTCGTATGCGTGCACGTTTCTCTGTATGTATGCACGTGCACGTATGCGTGCGTGTATGTTTTCTTACTGGAGTTGAGTGTCTGCCTGGTTTTGGCGCTGGTGCAGTAGGCTTCTATGACTTTAAGGATCTGTGCGTCCTCCTCCAAGGCGGCTGTACCTGAAGACGAGAGCAGAGAAATGAATCAACAGGCTGGTCAGGGCTTTTACATCTCCGTTAAATCCAAATGTAAATAGTGGTCAGGGCTTCGTGGGGCTGGTCCCATAAACGAAATCTACATGTTTGCACATTTCACAAAATAAACATGACCCTCATCGGCACACACCGAATGAAGACAGAAAATGTTTGGCTGTTAAAGACCAGGAATGTAATGCGTTTAAGGTGGTGAACGTACTCTTTCTCAGGGCAAACTCCTCTTCGGACTGCTTCCTCTCAGGCTTGCGTTTGGGGAGAAGCTTCTTCACACTCTTGGGACTTTTACTCAGGTCCTACATGGGAAAGGCGAGAGAGAGAGAGAGAGAGAGAGAGAGAGAGAGAGAGAGAGGAGAGAGAGAGAGAGAGAGAGAGAGAGAGAGAGAGAGAGAGAGAGAGAGAAGAGAGAGAGAGAGAGAGAGAGAGAGAGAGAGAGAGAGAGAGAGAGAGAGAGAGAGAGTTAGAAAATCTGAGATCAATCACAGGGACGTCCATACTGTGTGCAGCGGGCCCTCACCTCCTTGTAGCAGAGAGCGGCTGAGGGCCGCAAGGGGGGCGCGGGCCGCAGGCAGCTCAGGCTCCAGGGTTTAGGGGTTGTTCGGGGGCTCCAGCGGGCCCCCACATCATGGTGCTGTGAGAAGTTCCGTGGGAGGAGGGATGGGGCAGGGTGTGGTACGCTGGAGCCACTGTCATGGCCCTCCCTTCGGCGTGCCGGGACGGAGTCAGGGGGTGAGATGGGAGCTGGGAGGGAAAAGCAGAACAGAATAAGTCGACAGCTTATTTGTTTCAGCGTAACAGTGCTGAAACAATTCATTGATGAATTGATTAGTCACCTGAAAGAAAAGTGATCGATTATAATTCTGATAATGATGAATCGTTTGTCATTCATCAAGTAAAAATACCAAACATTTGCCAGTTACAGCTTCACAAAGGTAAGATTTACTTGTCTTTCTCTAAATTATATCATTATAAAATTATAAAATAATCAGATGTAAATTGGTTGATGGTCAGGCTAAAGAGTTTTAAGACATTTTGGGAACATGAGTCAAAATTATTTTGACATTTTATAGATGAAATGATAAAATAAAATAAATCCATTGATAGGAAAACTGATTGATTAATTAGTTATAAAAATAGTCATCAGTTGCAGCCCAAGTTCACACTAAAATCTAATCCAATAAAGTCATGATAAAATATAATAATGATTCAGAGCTATCTACAGCATACAACACTGTATTGTATTGAGGAAAAAGCAGTGCGAGCTGTATGGTGTGATTATTGTGGTGATCGTGGGCTCCAGACCGTGTGGCAGGGCACTGCAGAGGGCTTGTGGCTGGGTGCGGAGGCCGCGGTGTGTTTGGTCTGTCTGGTCAGGTGCTCCACCCAGTCCTGCAGGTCTTGCTGGTTGTTGCAAATCACTTGGAGACGCTCAAACATTGTACCTGCAGAGACATGTCCATCCAGCCACGCATTAGGTATCAAACACAAAAACAAAGCAGACTCAAATAGAAACCTGTGCACACACATAGCCAAGGTACCATACCATTGAGCTCAAAGCATTTTTATGGGCTTCACAATCTTCCAGCTTGGTCACCGCCATGCCAGCAAGGGGCAGCTTTCCCTGCAGAGTTAAGTTATCACATCAGTAACAAAACCCCAGAAAAAACGCATGAACGCCGTATTATTATTTGCCCACAGTTTAACATGTAGCCCCCCCTACATGGAAGGGAAAAGTGAGGTTGGTCCGCAGGAAGAGACGCGTCAGCTGACCTGAAATATGAAGCCACTCATCCTGGGACTCGCAGACAGCATGAGGAGGACATGGGGGAAGAGCATGAGGTAACGCTCACATTTCTCCTGAGAGAGACAGAGAGAGAGAAAAGAAGAACAGCAAATAAGAGAAAAAGAAAGACAGAATCAATGATGAGTTTAGTTTGCACATCACCCTTAAACTCTGGCTACATTCAAATGAAGCAATTTCAGGAAATACACGGGGCAACATTTGAAAGTTAATATATAAAATTTATAATATCAAACAAACAAAACATTTCGTCTGACGTAGAATCCTGTCCAAAATGAGGCAGCGATCACACGTGCGTGACGATTTAGTCTCGTATCTGTATTTTGTGTGGGTTTCCAGAAGACGGAAAACTGGACACTGACTGTTTTAACAGGAAAACCTTTTAACTCCAGACAGACAGTATTCAGACAGAACTTGGCAAACAAATATTTTCCATTATTCAGAGTTCAACCTGGCGGCCAAGGCTGCGTGTTGAACATGGGTGTGCCTCCGAAATTTACCAAAATGAAAGACAACCAAAAGCAAACAAAAATATGACCTTAATTCAAATCTAAGAAAATCAGTTTATGTTTTCTGAAAAGTGGATGAAATGTGCACCTTTACTAAAATAACGTGCCTTCGTTCTTCTTTGTCTCAGAGGTATGTGTTTAATGTAACTGCATCATGGGAAGCTGCTAATTAACACTGAAACAAAAATCAATTAGTTATAAGCAGATTTCCGCATTATGATATAACAAATTAAAGTTAGATAATCGCCACCTTTACGTGGTAGAGGGGTTTGTGTGTCCCGGCGATCCTAGCAGCTGTGTTGTCAGGGGCAATAGCCCCTGGTAGGGTCTCCCAAGGCAAATTGGTCCCAAGGGAGGGGCCAGACTAAGAGCGATTCCCAAGAAACCCAATGAAATTACACCAGCAGAGTTACAGCACCTCGCCCGGAAAAGGGAAACCAGGGCCCCCTCTTGGAGCCAGACCTGGGAAGGGAGCTCACCGGCGAGCATCTGGTGGCCGGGCCTTGGCCTATGGGGCCCAGCCCAAAAAACAACATGGACCCACCACCCCGTGGACCCACCACACGCAGAGTATGAGCATTGGGGTAGGGTGCAATACACGCCGGGCAGCAGGCAAAGGCAGGGACCGGGGCGTGCCGACTTCTGGCATCGCAGATTGGTCCTGGGGACGTGGAACGTCACCTCTCTGGCAAGGAAGGAGCATGAGCTGGTGCGGGAGGTGGAGCAGTACCAACTAGATATAGTTGGACTCACCTCCACACATAGCATGGGCTCTGGTACCAAATTCCTGGAGAGGGGCTGGACTCATTACTTTTCCGGAGTTAGCCAAGGTGACAGGCGCCGGGCAGGTGTGGGGATACTCATAAGTCCCCGGTTGAGCGCCGCCGTGTTGGAGTTCTCCCCGGAGAATGAGAGGGTTGCCTCGATATGACTGCGAGTCGTTTGGCGGAAGGCTCTGACTGTTGGGTGTGCTTATGCACCAAATAGCAGTTTGGAGTATCTGGGCTTCTTGGAGTCTCTCGGTGGTGTCCTGAATAGGGCTCTGCCTCGGGACTCTATAGTTCTGCTGGGGGACTTCAACGCTCACATGGGCAACAATGGAGAAACCTGGAAGGGCGTGATTGGGAAGAACGGCCTCCCCAATCTGAACACGAGAGGTGCCTTGTTATTGGACTTCTGTTCGAGTCATGGATTGGCCATAACAAACACCATGTTCGAACATAAGGTAGTTCATGAGTGCACTTGGTACCAGAACACCTTAGGCCAAAGATCGATGATAGACTTTGTGGTCGTAACATCAGATCTGCGGCCGTACGTTTTGGACACTTGAGTGAAGAGAGGAGCAGAGCTGTCAACTGATCACCACCTGGTGGTGCGTTGGATCAGATGGCGGGGAAGGCTGCCGGATAGACCTGGCAAACCCAAATGTGTAGTGAGGGTGAACTGGGAACGTCTGGTGGAGGCCCCTGTCCGTGAGGTCTTCAACTCTCACCTCTGGAAGAAGTTCTTGTGTATCCCAAGGGAGGCAGGGGACATGGAGTCTGAGTGGGCCATGTTCAAAGCCTCTATTGCAGATGCAGCAGGCAGGAGCTGTGGTCATAAGTGCCTGTCGAGGTGTCAACCTAAGAACCCTGGTGAGGGAAGCCGTCAGGCTGAAGGAGACGGCCTTTTGGGCTTGGTTGGCCCAGGTGTCTCCTGAAGCAGCAGACAGGTACCAGGAGGCCAGAAGGGCTGCGGCTTTGGCGGTCGCGGAAGCAAAAACTCGGGTGTGGGAGGAGTTCGGCGAGGCTATGGAGGAAGACTTTCAGTTGGCCTCAACGAAGTCCTGGCAATCCATCCGGCGACTCAGGAAAGGGAAGCAGGGCTTGACTCAGGCTGTGTTCAGCCGGGGAGGGGAACTGTTGACCCGGACTGGGGGATGTTGTCGAGCGATGGAAAGAACACTTCAGTGGAGGAGGCAGAGTCTGAAGACTTGAGGGGAGTCCCACCCATATCCCTGTCAGAGGTCTCTGAGGTAGTTAAAAAGCTCCTCAGTGGCAAGGTGCCAGGTGTGGATGAGATTCGTCCTGAGATGCTGAATGCTCTGGACATTGTGGGGCTGTCTTGGTTAACACACCTCTTCAGTGTCATGTGGAGGTCGGGGACAGTACCTGTGGAGTGGCAGACTAGGGTGGTGGTTCCCTTATTTAAAAAAAGGGGGACTGGAGGGTATGCTCCGATTATCGGGGCATCACATTGCTCAGCCTCCCTGGGAAAGTCTACTCTAGGGTGCTGAAAAGGAGGCTCCGACTGATTGTCAAACCTCGGATCCAGGAGGAACAATGCATATTCCGTCTTGGCCGTGGAACAATGGACCAACTCTTTACCCTTGTGGAAGTGCTGAGGGGGGCATGGGAGTTTGACCAGCCAGTCTACATGTGTTTTGTGGACTTGGAGAAGGCTTACAACCGTGTACCCTGGGGCACTCTGTCGGGGGTACTGCGGGAGTATGGGGTACCAGAGCAGTGGCTACAAGCCATCCGGTCCTTGTATAACCAAAATGAGAGCTGTGTTTGCATTCTCGGCACAAAGCCAAACACATTTTCGGTGGGTGTCAGACTCCGCCAGGGTTGTCCCTTGTCTCCGATTCCGTTTGTGATATTCATGGACAGGATCTCAAGGTGCAGCCAAGGTGAGGAGTGTGTCCGTTTTGGGAACCTCAAAATTGCATCTGTGCTCTTCACAGATAATGTGGTTTTGTTAGCTTCATCAGAACAAGACCTCCAGCGCGCACTGGGGCAGTTTGCAGCTGAGTGTGAAATGGTTAGCACCTCCAAGTCTGAGGCCATGACTCTCTACCAGAAAATGGCGGATTGCTTCTCCAGGTTGGGGATGAGTTTTTGCCTCAAGTATCTCAGGGTCTTTTTCAAGAGTGAGGGTAGGATGGAGCGGGAGATCGACAGGCAGATGCAGATATTGTACCGGACTGTTGTGGTGAAGAGGGAGCTGAGCCGGAAGGCAAAGCTCTCAATTTACCAGTCAATCTTTGTTTCAATCCTCACGTATGGTCATGAGCTTTGGGTAGTGACCGAAAGGGTGAGCTCGCGGATACAAGTGGCTGAAATGAGTTTCCTCTGTAGGGTGTCTTGGCTCAGTCTTACAGATAGGGTGAGGAGCTCAGACATCCGGAGGGAGCTCGGAGTAGAGCCGCTGCTCCTTCGTGTCAAAAGAGGCCAATTGAGGTGGTTCGGGCATCTGATTAGGATGCGTCCTGGGCTCCTTCCTTTGGAGGTTTTCCAGGCACGTCCAACTCGGAGAAGACCCCCGGGTAGACCCAGAACTTGCTGGAGGGACTACATGTTGAATCTGGTCTGGGAACGCCTTGGGATCCCCCAGGAGGAGCTGGAGGGTGTTGCTGGGGAGACGTGATGTCTGGAGTGCCCTACTTAGCTTGCTGCCACTGTGACCCGACCCCTGAGAAGCGGCTGAAGATGAATGAATGAATGAAATTAAAGTTAAAGGACAGGTTCACAGCTTTTGAACCAAGACCTCATTAAAACTTTGTCAGGCACCATCACGTGTTACAGTGTAGAGCCAGGATAAAAACATGAGGTTCAGATGGAGGTGGATGTGGAGATGGATGCTGTGTGTACCTCTGCCCCGGGACTATGGACCATGGCCTGACTCATGTACAACACACAGCCAAGGGTCCTGATGTCGTCTCCTTCCCACAGCCGGATGGACTCGGTCAGGATTTGCAGCTCCAACTCCTTCCGCTTCCGGACCTCCTGACACTGGGCCTGCCACATTGCAGACAGACAGACAACTTTCTATAAAACTACTGTGCATTTAAACATATCATTCTGAAGTTTAAACATGTTAATAAATGTACTTTTTAAAACCTTCTATTGCTGTTGTATTTAAGCAATAAGCCAACGGATGAATAGCTAAATCAACATTATGTAGTTGTTCCTTTTATTGGTTTTAATGGAAAATGATAGTGTGCATTACTTTTTATGCCATCACCTTAACAGCCAAATGCAGAGGAATAAGGTGGCAAGTGGGGAGTTTTAAATAAGAGGTGAAGTTGATGTTTCTAACAAGCAGATATGACCGAACAAGCTGGTAGCTGTTTGTTTGGCAGTGGGGAAGGTGCTAACAGTGGGATTTAGAGTGCTCAAACACCAGCATCATTAAAGGTATCACAATAGGTGTTAGTATCCATCCATCCATCATCGAAACTGCTTATCCTACTCAGGGTCACGGGGATGCTGGAGCCTATCCCAGCAGTCATTGGGTGGCAGGCGGGGAGACACCCTGGCCAGGCTGCCAGGCCATCACAGAGCTGACACATTCCCACCTAGGGACAATTTAGTATAGCCAATTCACCTGACCTACATGTCTTTGGACCGTGGGAGGAAACCGGAGCATCCGGAGGAAACCCACGCAGACACGGGGAGAACATGCAAACTCCGCACAGAGGATGACCTGGGATGACCCCCAAGGTGGACTATCCCAGGGCTCAAACCCAGGACCTTCTTGCTGTGAGGCGACCGCACTAACCACTGTGTCACTGTGCCACCTGGTGCTAGTATGTGAAACAAAACAAAAAAACAAAAAAATCTGTCTTCGTTATTATAACTTTAATTTCTATGAGTCTGGTTACTATTGGTGTGTAGAGACCATGAAATAAATATAGGTTCATCTTACGGATAAATTCTTGAATGACGCCATGCACTTCTGAATGTCTGGCTTGTCAGGATGAATTTCCTGAACGAGAAAAACAACAGATGTCAGCTGAAAAGATAAGAAAGCATTAGTAAGTATTTGCAGACAGACAGACATACAAACCTCCATGTGCCTCTCCAGTTCTTTTAGTAATGTTGGGTATTTGTCCAACCTCATGAAGGGTTTGCTGAGGCCCGTGGTCAGTGTGAGGATCCCGGGACTGACCGCACCCCTCCCTTCCATAAACTCTCCCAATGCCTCACTACAGAACAGAGACAGAGAGAGTCGATATACATTTACTTTTCTTATCACACCTGAACTCTGACACATTTTAAATGGACTCTTATAACTGTTCAATGTTACTGACTGTACTTGGGCACCATCTCCCTGTCATCTCACAGTAGAATAGAAATAAAAAGAATAGAAGATAGAATGCTGCTGTTTTTCAAAGTAATGGGGAGTGCAGGAGTGAGGTGAAGAAGAGAGTGCAGAAAGGGTGGAGTGGGTGGAGAAGAGTGTCAGGAGTGATTTGCAACAGAAGGGTACCAACAAGTGTTAAAGGGAAGGTTTACAAGATGGTAGTGAGACCAGCTATGTTATATGGTTTGGAGACAGTGGCACTGACGAAAAGACAGGAGGCGGAGCTGGAGGTGGCAGAGTTGAAGATGCTAAGATTTTCATTGGGAGTGACGAAGAAGGACAGGATTAGGAACGATTATATTAGAGGGACAGCTCAGGTTGGACGGTTTGGAGACAAAGCAAGAGAGGCAAGATTGAGATGGTTTGGACATGTGCGGAGGAGAGATGCTGGGTGTATTGGGAGAAGGATGCTGAATATGAAGCTGCCAGGGACGAGGAAAAGAGGAAGGCCAAAGAGAAGGTTTATGGATGTGGTGAGGGAGGACATGCAGGTGGACAGCGTGGCCCCTAACGGGAGCAGCCGAAAGTAGTAGTAGAATAGAAAATAAAAACAAGCAGTAGATTAGAAAAAAGGACCCATTTATGATGCCACATGGGACCAATCAGTTCAGTCTTTAAATTCTGAACAGAGAACTTCGCATGATGTTATAAACAAGATCTTTTTTCTCTTCCCCGTAAAGTCAAAATAAGTCTTTTATCGAAAATGGATTCTGACAAAAATCCCTGCTTCGGCTCAGTAGCTCTGATGGAAAATAATTATCTTTAAGCAGTACATTTGCTTTCACCTCCTCTCTGCTTGTAACTTCCTTAGGGTTGACTAATGTAATTATGGGTTCACCAAAACCTCTGCTCATTATCGCAGGGCGGCAGCAGGTCAGGCTGACATGTTATTTTGTTTGGCTGTGATGATGCAGTGAATTTCTATTTCCAATTGTTTAGTGAGATTAACTGTTCTCGTCATAGACCTCGGTGTTTATGGTAATACTGATAAGGCTTCTCATTGTGGAAGAGCTCTGTGATATTGTACCAAATGCTCTTTGTTTATGTGGCTACATCCATTATGAAAACACTATTTTAAATTGGGCTGACTGCAGACCCAATGGCTTCTGTCCTGCTAATCCGTTTTTGAACATGTTATTAAAAGGTCAGTCACGCTAGGCATTTAATCTACAGTGGGCCCTAATGTGTTCATTTATTTCATATTACTGCTGAAAATTGAAGACTTTCCTAAAGGTTATTTGAAAGTCAAAATAGGTATTAAGTCAGGATTCTGTGTGTATTAGCAAAACTAAATGTCTGTATTGGTAAAATGTGTATTTTACAAATAAGGATAAAAATGAAAACATTGCCTGTGTTGAGTTATATGGTGAAAATGCATTTAACATAACACACACTCAGCCTGTAATGATGATCCCTAAGGTTCCTGATGAAATTAGTGTCATTTTGATAAAACCTCAACCCACCAACAGAGTCTGCCTACAATGGATGCCCCCCTAAGTTCACCTTTTGTGATTGGGGAGCATGGGGTCAGGTGTCTGCTGCACAATCAGAACAGCAGGAAAGCTGCAGGCCCTGATCTTGTGTCCTCAGCCACTTTAAAATGGTGTGCTGCTGAACTTGCTTCTGTTCTGACTTGAATTTTGTTTTTGTTTTTTTTGTTTTTTTTTTGTTGCTATTTTTCCCCCGTTCAATTACCCCACTCTTCCGAGCCATCCCAGTCGCTGCTCCACCCCCTCTGGCGATCCGGGGAGGGCTGCAGACTACCACATGCCTCCTCCGGTACATGTAGAGTCGCCAGCCGCTTCTTTTCACCGGACAGTGAGGAGTTTCATCAGGGGGACATAGCATGTGGGAGGATCACACTATTCCCCCCCCCCCCCATGAACAGCGACCAGGACACATACCCACATCCGGCTTCTCACCCGCAGACATGGCCAACTGTGTCTGTAGGGATGCTCGACCAAGTCGGAGGAAACACAAGGATTCGAACAGTGATCCCCATGTTGGTAGACAACGGAACAGACCATTATGCTACCCAGGCGCCCTCTGACTTGTATTTTTAATTGGTCTATCAACTAGTGTAAAGTACTAGCATGCTTTAACTCTGCGATAATAATTCCTGTGCCTAAGAAGCCCATTGTTAGCTGTTTAAATGACTGCAGGCCCGTTGCCTTAACATCTGTTGTAATGAAGGTGTTCGAGCGTATAGTATGTAAACATCTGTCCAGTGCTGTGCTACATCCCAATCAGTTTGTGTACAGGGCCAATAGGTCAGTTGATGATGCTATATCTCTCTGTCTCCACTCCATCTTGCAGCACCTAGAGGCGCCTAGATCTCGGGTACTGTTCATTGACTACAGCACAGCCTTTAATACAATAATACCCACAAGGCTATATAACAAACTTTTGCAGCTAGGTTTCCATCAGTCTCTATGTCTCCGGATCTTCTTATTGGGCAGAACACAGGTTATCATATTAAACAATAGATTTTCACACTCGATGACCATTAGCACAGCTGCCCCTCAGGGGTGTGTCCTCTCACCTCTGCTCTACTCATTATAGGGCCCTGACACACCAGGCCAACGGTTGGCTGTCGGCCAATGTCAGGCCATCGGTGAGCATCTGTGATGACCCTAGTTTTTGCGGTGTGTCCTGCACCGTCGGCACTAGTTGGACCCTGTCGGCAGCTTTTTGGCCGACTCAGCATGTTTAATCGGCGGAGCCCAGCAATGAGAGAGATCACTCTGATTGGCTGTTCAGCTTAGCGAATCAGTGCAGAATGTACATGTTAGTTGGCTGTCAGCTGTAGTCTTTGCGGTGTGTTCACGTGCTACTTTTTGGCCCAGACGGCAGGCGACGTGAGGTAACGCAACAGTCAGCCTTCGTTGCCGCTAGTCGGTTTGGTATGTCTGGGCCCATACACCAATGACTGTATTTCACACTCTTGACACTGTAAAAATGACTGTTTGCTGATGATACAACACTGGTGGGACTGATTTCCTGTAATGATGAGACGGCTTATAGAAAGGAGGTCTACTTTCTTGTCGACTGGTCTAGTAATAACTATCTGGAACTGAACATCAACAAAACTAAAGAACGTGTGGTTTACTTCCATAAAAATCAGGGCGAGCTACTACTGCTGGCCTTTAACAACCAGGTGGTAGAGGGAGTGGATCATTTCAAATTCCTTAGGACTACAATCACCTCCTCCCTGAAATGGGAAGACAATTTCACCACCATCCAGAAGAAAGCTCACCAAAGACTATTCTTTCTAATACAACTTAGGAAATTTGGAATGTCAAGGGTTGCAATGTTATAGTTCTACAGAGCTGTAATAGAAAGTGTGCTCACTTCTCAATAAATGTATGGCATTCAATTATACAGCCCACGAAGAAAAAACTGTTGGGACAGAGTCGTGCGCATAGCTTCAAAATAATTGGCTGTGACTTCTCCACCATTTCTGAATTATACCATATCTGCATTTAGTGGAAAGGTTTTAAAATTTTAAAAAGGACTCCTCACACCCGACCAAATCCCTATTCAAACATCTCCCTTCGGGTAAGACTCCAGTGTTAAGACCAGAACATCTCACTTCCACAATAGTACTTACCCTGCAGCAATCCACATCCTAAATGCTTCACTAATTGTGTAAGTATAGACTCCTTAAGCACATGCACTTTGTCACCTGGGCCATATGGCTGCATTAATTGAATTATTGTAATATAATTGTAACAGTATGTTTTTGTGGACACTCCTTATATGTATTGTGTGGTTATATGTTTACTGTTGTTATCTTTGAGCACACCGAAACAAATTCCAAATCAACTGTAAAGTGGATATGGCAATACATTATTGAATCTTGAATCTAACTTACTTCAATGTCAGATCAAATATGAGCACTGTGTGGTTCATTGGATATTTTTGACTCTGCACCTTGTTGCCTGTACTACTGTGATGTTTGGAACTGAAAATATTCTTTTTCTGCATTCATAACAAGTATTAGGGACTTGGATAAAGGAGTTGGTTAAAAGCCAAAGGTGTTTAATGTAACTGAATTTGGATCATAGGTGAGGGGGGGCTTACCTGTGCTGGGTAAGCACATTGACCGCTGAGGGATGGTTGGAACAGTAACCCACATAGAGGGCCTTCATTTGGGGCATGAGGTTGAGGAAGAAACCACCTACCCTCTGCTGGCTCTCTTGAAGTCTGGGGAAAAAAATTCAAAAATCAACGGGAGATGTTGGTCAAACATAACTGTACAAACTCCCCAACCAAGATAGGGAAAAACATGAGTATATGGGTATGATTGTGAATGTAAGCCCACATTAATTATGAGGGAAAAAAAGGAGAATGGTCTGACTGCAGCCGCGGGGGCACCGACAGGGCCTTCCTATGCTAACCAATGAGAAAAGTGGGGGTTCTCACCAAGAGTGCAAAGGAACATCTGTTACTTTGGGTGTGCAAACCTCATCCTGCGGTAGTTACATAGCCTTAGTCCTTTCATCGGTCAACACGATGAGCGTGCTCACAAACTAATATCTAACCATCACCCTAAACTTGACCTCTTGAACTCTACTCGCCTGGGTGGGGCACTCCTGTGTATCCGGGATGGGAACGTCCCACCGTGACTGCAACCATACCATACTGAAGAGAATGATAATGTGTAGTTGTAGTACCACACTTCACCAATTGGTGGCCCCATGCTCACTGTGAAGCAGTCACAGGGCTGCTGCAGAGGACTCAGACTTACTTGGTGCACTCCTCCAATGACTGGACCAACATCTGCTGAAAGGTGCTGATCTCTTCCAGATTCCCCAGGATCAAAGCTGCGTCTGAACTGCTCAATCTGGAGGGGGGGGAACAACAGAGGCAACGGGAGAATGTTGACAGGGAGAAGAAAAATGAAACCAAGTGGGACTTGAACCAAATTGTATATTCTGATTCCTTCCTTGATTCATAATCCTAAAGATTTACATTAAAAAGATGTCCATTTTGATCCTTTCAAAGACATTAGCTAATCCTGGATATCCAAATGGAGCTCTCGCGAAAGTCCAATCAGGAAGACTATCTTTTGCATGCATAGGCTTGTAGTTGTATTTCCTGCCATTCTCATCTTTCAGAAACGCTCACTCACTTTTCCTTACTGTCATTGTCTGGGGCTTTTAATTGAGTTATCAGTTGATCACATCGCCTGTTCTCATCTGCACAATAGCACAGCAACACACCTGCATGGTTAGCCTATCATCTTGCTGTTGTCTTTTCTAAATATGTTTCTCTCTCTGCCTCTAGGCATTCATGCTGCTGTTATATGTGCCTCTCCACCTCGCCATCACTGCCTAGTCCACAGATCACAAGTTTCATCTCCTCATCAGCCTCATCAGCCTTACATGGCAGCACGGTGACCCAGTGGTTAGTACCGTTGCCTCACAGCAAGAAGGTCCTGGGTTCCAACCCCAGGCCGTCCCAGGGCCTTTCTGTGTGGAGTTTGCATGTTCTTCCCACGTTTGCTCCAGTTTCCTCCCACCATCAAAGACATGCATGTTAGGGTTAATACTGCTGTCTGTGCCCCAGACTGAGACTTGGCAAGAAGAACCGGAATATCTATCTATCATCTCAGCAGAAGTCATCAGCTGCCAGCACCAGTGTCTGGAATCCATGCAGGGATTCGTTACGCTACTGCTCAGAGCTGATGACCCTCGATTAAAAAAATAAAAGTCTCCCTGTTCTAAGTCTAAGCGCCCAAGTCTTTCTTAAAACGTATTCATTTCCACTTAATCAACTGTTATAATATATAATTATCTTTACTTCATTCACTATGTCTCTCCTGATTTATATTATGAATGCTTTTTTCCAATGTTAACTTCAATGGCTACTGTTGGGTCAGACTTTCCCAGGAAAAACTGTGCGGCAATGAAGCGTTGTATAGCAGCCAAACGCTAAAGAATAAAGAAGCTAGCAGCAAATATGAAGATGACTTGGAGTTTTGTGGCTACTGAGCAGATTTGAATGATAAACTCATCTTCACCAACAGATAGGACAACATCAATAGATATAACTCAGGAAGCCACATCTTTTCCTGTTTGGCAGTGGGGAAGGTGCTGACACACCACCCGCAACTCTGTTCAGTTTCAAAAGGATCACTGAGAAGTGGAGTTTTCAACAACCACTGCAATTATGATGCATCCCTCTGCGCGTCATAAAACACCATACCAGTGGTTTTTAATGTTTTAGCCCATTTACAACAAATCATGGATACTTTACATTTCTGGCGACCATTTTGCAAAGCATGCCGCAGTTTTTTAGATTTTTTTTTAATGCATTTTTCCAATGCTCCAGGCAGCCGTTGAAATTCAAATAAAATTTCAGCCTGCAAATATTCTCTACAAAAAAAATTTTTTTTTCATTATACAAATCGTGTAAACAAAAGAATACACGATTTAGAGTTAATGGGCAAAAACATGCAAAACACTGGCATGGCCCTTTAAGTTTAACAAAACGGTACCATATTCATGATTGTAATTATTATTCAAAAAGACAAAAGTCAGCTTTGTTGTTTTGTGCCAGTGCGTAAGCTTGAATGCTGCAAGGCGTCATGTACCGTCCCTACAAAAATAAGTTAACCGGCTGTACAGGAGAAGCCCTGGGTCATACTTGTCTGTGCTCTGAAGAGACCGCAGGTAGTTTGTGAGGAGACTCTGGAGGTCTTTGGAGTATTCTGTCTCGGTTTCTAAAATGTTCTGCAACACCTGCAGCAAAAAAGAAAAAAGAAAACCAGGTTTGAAATACAACTTTGACTTCAAAATCCTCCCTTTTGGGAGAATTACCAAGTTTAATTCAGTGAAGCTTATTGGAAATTTTGCAAGGTAAAAATCAGGAGAGAGAAATATTACTTGACCAAAGGTTTTTTAATAGACAGAGTTGAAAGCCACCATTCACCATTTCACATGTTTTAAAAGTTCATTAAACATCCAGTGAGCACTAAAATGAGTGTGCAAGTTCGTCGCATATTAAGAGGAACAAATGCTGATTAATCTTCTTTTAACTTTTCCAGGCTTTTAGCAAGTTTAACTGAAAGATCTCATAAAAATTCTAACAGCATGTAATGGCTAAACTTGGTCTTAATTTATAATGAAACTTAAAATCCGTATTAAAAGTTGCAATTTTGTCGACACAGAAGTAAGATGAACTGGTGTTCTAACTGGTTCATTCATTCATTCATTCATCTTCAGCCGCTTCTGCGGGGTCGGGTCGTGGCGGCAGCAAGCTAAGTAGGGCACTCCAGACATCCCTCTCCCCAGCAACGCCCTCCAGCTCCTCCTGGGGGATCCCAAGGCGTTCCCAGGCCAGACTGGACATGGAGTCCCTCTGGTGAGTTCTGGGTCTACCCTGGCGTCTCCTCCCAGTCAGCCGTGCCCGGAAAACCTCCAAAGGAAGGCGCCCAGGAGGCATCCTGATCAGATGCCCTAACCACCTCAACTGGCTCCTTTCAACGCGAAGGAGTTCTAACTGGTCGAAATCGATTCAAAAACTCGCCTCTAAAAATATTTTTCAACCTATGGACCAAACTCCTCAGGTTACAATGTGAATAGCTTATCTGTTAGGACTCATAATTTGACGATGCATGAGTGTTTTTTTTTCCTCCCCAATTGTATCCGGCCAATTACCCCACTCCTCTGAGCCGTCCCGGTCGCTGCTCCACCCCCTCTGCCAATCCGGGGAGGGCTGCAGACTACCACATGCCTCCTCCGATATATGTGGAGTCACCAGCCGCTTCTTTTCACCTGACATTGAGGAGTTTCACCAGGGGGGGAATGTAGCACGTGGAAGGACCACGCTATTCCCCCTAGTCCCGACCCCCCCGAACAGGCACCCCGACAGACCAGAGGAGGCGGTAGTGCAGCGACCAGGACACATACCCACATCTGGCTTCCCATCCGCAGACACAGCCAATTGTGTCTGTAGGGAAACCCAACAAAGCCAGAGGTAACACGGGGATTCGAACCGCCGATCCCCGTGTTGGTAGGCAACAGAAAAGACCGCTACGCCACCCGGACGCCTATGAGTGTTTCTCTTAGAAGAACACAGACAGATTAAAATGAACAGCACAGGATAAAAAAGCTGGGTGAAACACCTCTATCGCATACACAGCCAAACTGAATCATCTGGAACTATCAACGGTTGAGTTTACAGACATAAAAGCACCTCAGCCCGACTTAAAGAGACGCAAATACTCAGGAAGTTAATCTGACAACGATACATCTCTTTTTTCGAATGGTGATTGTTATCCAAGATTGTTGGAGCAATCTGCCAAACACTACAGGACACACCCTGCAGTCTGTCGGCTCCCGCGGAGGCAGAGAGATGCCTGCCCAAGAAACTTCAGCCCTCCGAAAACACACCACACCTTCCTGCAGGGAGTATCAGAACTACTCTCTGAAACCAATACAGGAGGAAAGCGCAAGAGAAAAACACGGCAAAGACAGCGACAACACAAAGAGAGGCTTGAAAGAGACAGAGAGCTCATACAGCTGGCAACGCTACGCAATTACTTACTGGCTGCTCTCCCTTTATAAACCTGGGGCGTATACAGATGTCGAGCACATGAGCGCACAAAGAGAACTAGGACATGGCTTTTCGGAACGAGGAACCGAGGGCCAAAAAACATCAAAAGCAACGTTTGCTTATCAAAACAACCACAGAGGGGGCGAATCGGGAGATTAGAAGCAGAATTTAGACAGCTGAGCGGACAGCTGGCTTGAGAACAGCGGCGAGCTGGGTCTTTACCAAGTTGTAGTACGTCTTGCTGATTGCTGTGGTGTCAAAGCCTTTAGGGGGGCTCTTAAGGGTTCCAGACTTGGGGGACACTTGCTTGTCTGTAATGAGAGAGAAGACAATTTAGGGTTCTACTTATACAGAAATGTTAGAAAATATTGCAATATCTATAACGTTTGTCATTGTTCAGTGGAATTGTATCAGGAGGAAATTCAAATAGTCATTTTGTTGTCTAAATGAATTACAATAAGACTCTATTACCCCAAAGTTCTCACAAAATGAGGTCTGAAATATCTGAGGGAGTATTATTTGAAAACTGGTTTTGGTTTTGTATTATACCATACATTACCAAACAATTCAATGTGATGAACCTCAGTTGGATTCTCAAATATGGCATTTTCACATAAGTAAGGAGATATACTGATATTACATAAAGTTCCCTTTGACTGTTGTGATAATATTTTCCTTACTGCCCAGATCCAGGATATAAAAAAAAGACAAATCCTTGTACTTGCTGACTCCTATTTAAGCTCTAAAGAGAAAATGTCACATGAAAATGGGCTCGTAACGGGAATTATCTTCATGTTTGAGTGTCAGACTCCAAATCCTCCCTTAAGCTAGCGAGGGTACCCACCGCAACCTTTGACCTCTCGCACGTAGTTGCTGGGGAACCAGCCTGTCTTGCCATTGAGCGTCCCCTCCCACCAGCCGCCCTCCTCCTGGCGAGTCACGTTGATGATTTCTCCCTTGGTGAAGGTGAGCTCATCCTCATTGGTCTGCTGGAAGTTGAAGCGCGCCTTCACCAGCTGCTGTCCGCTGTTCTCCGACATGTCCTGAGCAGAAGAGACAGGAGGGAGGTGAGAAGCAAGGGGCAACACAAAGGGCACGAGACAGGAAACGGAAAATAATCAAATTGAATGAAAGATGACGGCAGGCTCCAGAATCCAGCAGTCAACCGGAAGAGTTTAACTGTCAAATGTGTTAAGATGGAATCTTTTTGGCCGAGTTTATCACTCATTATTTCCACAACCAGACATGCTTTTATTTCTTGAAAAAATTCTAACAGGAACATTTCAGTTTAAGTTTCCCTTCGATGCCAAGACATCTTCTGTAGTGGGAGCAAGGACGACACTTGTCCCAGGCAGCAGACGACTTATTTTTAAACAGAATTCTTCTTCTGGTTGTGTGGTCTATGGGGATCTAATGCAGATGACTCTTTGGATGTTTACGTAAACTGAGCGGTTCTGTTCCTGCGACAGTTGAGTGTGAGTGTGAAATCTTACCAAACTGCGGAACTGGCTGTGCAGCAGCTTCGAGGATCGCCCCAAAGAGGACTGGGAGGACAGCGATTCAAACGACTTGATGCGGAGCGCCGAGGAGTGACGCGCGCAGACAGAGTCACTACCCACGCCGATATCTGGGCAAAGGGCAGAATATAAATACACCCCATCATTGCTTAACTCGTCTTTGTGTGGTGACGTAGGCTTACTACCCCTGTAGTTTGATATATACACAGGCGCACACACACACACATGCACACCGATCAGCCAAAACATTAAAACCACCTGAGGCCACTGCCATCAGGGAATACCGTTGCCATGAAGGGGTGTACTTTGTCTGCAACGATGTTCAGGTAGGTGGTACGTGTCAAAGTAACATCCACATGAATGCCAGGACCCAAGGTTTCCCAGCAGAACATTGCCCAGAGCATCACACTGCCTCTACCAGCTTACCTTCTTCCCATAGTGCATCCTGGTACCATCTCTTCCCCAGGCAAACGATGCACACGTCCACATGATGTAAAAGAAAATGTGATTCATCGGACCAGGCCACCTTCTTCCACTGCTCCATGGTCCAGTTCTGATGCTCACGTTCCCATTGTAGGTGCTTTCGGGGGTGGTAAGGGGTCATCATGGGCACTCTGACTGGTCTGGCTATGCAGCCCCATACGCAGCAAGCTGTGATGCACTGTGTGTTCTGACACCCGTCTATCATAACCAGCAGTAACTTTTTCAGCAATTTGAGCTACAGTAGCTCTTCTGTGGGATCAGACCAGACGGGCTAGCCTTCGCTCCCCACACGCATCAATGAGCCTTCGGCATCCATGACCCTGTCGTCGGTATACTGGTTGGACCACTTTTGGTAGATACTGACCACTGCATACCAGGAACACCCCACAAGACCTGGCATTTTGGAGATGCTCTGACCCAGTCCTCTAGCCATCAAAATTTGGCTGTTGTCAAAGTTGCTCAGATCCTAACACTTGCCCATTTTTCCTGCTTCCAACACATCAACTTCAAGAACTGATCGTTCACTTGCTGCCTAATATATCCCACCCTTTGACAGGTGCCACTGCAACAAGACTATTAGTGTTATTCGCTTCAACTGTCAGTGGTTTTAATGTTTTGGCTAGTCGGTGTGTATATTTATTAATAATTAATATCTTTTCCTGGGCTTACGTACAGTTTTCTGTCATTTATTATGTTGTGACGTTATGGAAAATTTTGAAAAATAACAAAAAAATTTAGTCATAAAAAAAAATACACTCACCATCACGGCACCCATGACTTTCTGAACACCACTCCCACACCCCCTGACACACACACATACACAATTTTGACTCACCTGCGGTAACTTTGTTGAGGGCGACCAGACTGCTCAGCACCTTCGAGAAGTTCAGGCCCAGCAGCAGATCACTGGCCTCAAACGGCTACGGGAGAGAGAGACGCAGAGAGAAAGAGCGCATCAGCACATGTACCAGTCATCGGCAGCTCACTTCCTTTCTAAAAAAAAAAAAACCTTATTGAATCCACAGTGAGGCGCGGCTGTGTCATCACTTGGCTGTGGAACGAGAGCCCGGCAGCCAATCGATAAGTCTTGTTATCTTGACTGAAGCAGTGGGCGAAACACATTGATGGTTCAACAGAAACACAGCTCTGCTGCTGGTACTGAGGCGTTCTGGCTATAAAAACATAAAAAAGCCAGAATACATTTACAGTGATAATCTCCTGTGGTATGCAAACTTGAAAGATGCACATTTCAAGTGTATTTATAGCATCCTCAATCACAGCTGGGGTCTCACAGGGATTCATATTAAACACAGCAGAGACAGTAAACGACCCCCCCTATACTCCGACCCTCAGCTGAGGTGAGGGAAAACTTCCCAGGAAAAAAAAACAAAACAAAACGGGATAAACCACTAAAAGAGCATCATAAGAGGGATCCCACTTCCCATACAGACAGATGGGTGTGACAGGTGTGTAACAGTTAAGAGAGACAATATGGTGGACAATTTAGAAATAAACGTTTCGTGACTTCATGATAACAAGGCATCGTAAAGCACAAGGTTAATAAAAAGACGCTGGACGCCAGACACAGAAATCCTGGATGCTTGGACAGCACTGGATATGTGAAGAACTATTGTTTCAAGAGGTTATACAGATTGCAATGGCCGCTTACGTCTCCTGCCCACTTGCATGTGAGGATGTACGCAGTACGCCCGCCATTACCCGAGAAGCCTATTAATTAAGATGAGTGGCAGGGATTATAACTCCCATCGCAGACGACTCTGTGTTGCCCCTCTTCCTGTATTAATAGCCCCCGTGATGGGTTCCTCTCAGTGTTATTGCTTCTGAGGCTGAACGAATGCGACCCTCAGACACGAGACTCCATCTTCCGCTCTGATTACAAATATGCCTTCAGGAAGGGTGTGCATGTGTGTGAGTATGCGCATGTGTGTATACACACACATGGACTGTCCTGTCTCAAAGGAAGCAGTCTAGTCCATATCCCTCCAGGACTTCTTGGAAGTCAGCCTGTCCTTGGTGAGTATTCATGTGTAAGCATCCTCTTCCACGCCACTCTGCCCTGTCACTGGGACTCAGGTTCTCTCTAAGCCTGAGGGAAAAGAGCCCGGAAGTAGAAACTGGGCTCGGCTGTTACGTTATAAGTTATCCTAGCACGTTTGCCATTAACGGCAATTCATCCGCTGCCACTGTGAGAAATGTGAACACTGATCTGAAATTAAACATTTATGTGAGCGGATAATGAGCGCCCACCAACATTCGGAGCTTGGGACATGTTTGCTGGCGCTGCTGCATCCCAGCGAGGGAACAACACCTTATGGCGGGCTGACACATCAATAACTCAACACCTCCGGTGACTCAGCAAGCTGCAACGAGATTTAATACTGATACAAGACCACACTAGTCTAAATGAGTAAGCGCACAGGCTTGAAGAGGGTGTGTATAATTTGTGCCTGGGTGCTGACCTCTAGTGCTCAGCGATGTGAACAACAACAACAACAACAACAAACAAATAAAAAAAGACAGGACAAACTAATTCAGATAGAAATGGAGCAGAGCGCACGTTTTATGACCTCTGCCAGTCTCGGACACCCTCAGCTGATACCAGTTTGCAGTGAGTCTTTAGAGCATCAAGCAACAACATAAAACACTGTGTTTTTCCATCCATCCATCCATTATCCAAACCGCTTATCCTGCTCTCAGGGTCGCAGGGATGCTGCAGCCTATCCCAGCAGTCATTGGGCAGCAGGCGGGGAGACACCCTGGACAGGCTGCCAGACCATCACAGGGCCAACACACACACACACACACACACACACACACACACACACACACATTCACACCTAGGGACAATTTAGTAAGGCCGATTCACCTGACCTACATGTCTTTGGACTGTGGGAGGAAACCGAAGCACCCGGAGGAAACTCACGCAGACACGGGGAAAACATGTAAATTCCACACAGAGGACGACTCGGGACGACCCCCAAGGTTGGACTACCCTGGGACTCGAACCCAGGACCTTCTTGCTGTGAAGCTACTGCGCTAACCACTGCGCCATTGTGCCACTGATAAAATAATAAACAGATGAATATTAAGTAAATTACAGAAAAAAAATACTGAGAAGTTGCTCACTACCACTCAGTCCCTCCTGCTGTGGTTTACCGGTCCTTTTATGCTTCAGGAGAGCCAAAATATTACAAATAGTCCCTTTAAATTGAAAGGGTATTCCACATACCTGCTCACATCAATATCAATCGGCAACATGCTAAGATGAGTTAGCATGCAGTTACACCGATCAGCATCGGTCCTGCTAATGACTGCTTGAGCAAGACAATAAGATCCTGCTCGACTGAATCCTACCAACACTCTTCTGCGGCTGACCTTCTGTTGTCCTTGCACTGGATGGAGACAAGTAAACACACTCTCTCTGAGAAGTGACAGATTAACATCAAACTTTGAAATGAGGTGTACCTCAGCAGGACACGATACACTACCATGTAAACAGAGTTTAGCAAGCGAATGTCACCATCGGCTGCGTGTGGGATAGTGATGAGGTTTACATGCAGCCGTTTTAAACAGAATATGTAAGAACAGAGAATACTCATGTAAACTTCAATCTACGGCTGGGCGATACTGACAAAATCAAAATCAAGAATCAAGATATTTTTGACTGAATACCTTGATGTCAATGTGAAGATTTGGGGACGACTACTGTTGCTCTAATGAAGATATTTACATGCAAGGAAATGTTGATAAATGATCATTAGTAATGTGGATAAGCTGACCAGGCAGGTACAGACATTCACTGTTCATTTCACTCAGCTGAAACAGTGGAATAAGTTAAGAAAATTGTCTCACTTTACTGTAATGCAGCCTTTAAGACCAGGGAATGACAACACTTGAGTTATATCCCCATATTGCCAGAACCACAACCCCATAATACATCTAGTCTCATATCACAATATTGATATTACATTAATCTATCGCCCAGCTATATGTCAACCTACTCTTAGTCTCAGTAACAAATTACAGTTTTCATGGATTACATGTACTGTGAACTGAAGCTGTTGCCAATGCCTTAAAATGCTTCTCCCAGCCCTTATTTTTACTGGTGTTGGCAAAGGTTTCAGCACCTTCCATCAATCTAGACCAGTGGTGGCTAACCATGTGCCATGGAGAGCCATGTGTATGCAGGTTTTCATTCCAACCCGACTCCACTCCAGGTGATTTCACTGATTAGCAAGCCTTCAACCAAAGAGGAAGAATGTATCAGTGAAATCACCTGGTGTGGAGTCGGGTTGGAATGAAAACCTGCATACACATGGCTCTCCATGGCACATGGTTAGCCACCCCTGATCTAGACAGATGGATAAGTGGTCTCTCCCAGGGTGGATGGAGAATGAAGTTACTTATTCCTGAGTGATTGGGGGGGGGGGGCATTTCTTGTGCCCAAACTGATTAGGTTTTGGGGTCACTAAAAACAGCTGTCCAAATGTCTAACCTGTGGTTAATGTCTAAGCTTGAGGACAGATCTGAATTCCCATCTAAATAGATCACAAGTCCCAAATGAAACAGCACAACTGGTCATACAAACGTTGCAAGGCCAGCAACCTTGGCATCAGCCAAACAACTGGCTTACACGCATCAAAAAGAAGCGGGTCAGCACTGCAAAAGCACTGTCTCTCCCTCTCCATCGCTTTCAGTGTAGCAAACCCACCGCTCTAATCTGCTGCCCCAACTAACTACCTGCAGTTGGAGCCAGCAGTGCCTTTAGATCTGGAGAAGGTCCATCTCTGCCATGTTCTACAGATGGTGTGCAGGAGGACCGCCATGTCCCAATCTACTGTAATCCTTTCCTGCCTGGTTCACTCATGCAATCATTCACTCGCACGCATTCTCAAATGCGGCACTGTGTACCCAAATAAGTAAAAAGCTTAGGGAAAGACAGTGAAATTGCAGCAGCATAGTTATGACATTGCAATTACAGCATTTTTGTACTGTTCAAAATATCTCCTTAAGACAAGTGTCCAAGATATCTCCTTAAGACACAGACCATCATTACATAAAGGAGCAGACATGGATGGGGGACAGTTAAAGAAAAGAGGAGCTGGGAGCAGAGTAAAGGTTGAGCATCCGCTGTGACATAAATCCAATAACCATATATACAGAGCTGGACTTTTTTTTCAATCAACAAAAGGGCCAATTATTGTCCAACACAGTTTGCCAACACCCATCCCAAAACACGTTTGTTTTGACTGGGCCAAAGCAAACATGTTTTTACCAGTCAAATCATGTGAATGGCTCATTTTGTGTTGGTGCATTTGTTTTCTATATCATTAGTATTAAAAAGGGCCTCATTTACATCCTCTGTATGACAGTGAATGCTCAGAGTTCATCTCGACCTCTTCTTCGGCAGCTGTAGCCTCAGTAAGGAGAGTCCACGCTGGGGAACACTGGGCTGTTATTGTCCATTTGGGTGGGTTCAATGACCCCTCTATGCGCTGACATGGCCTTAAACTTTGCGGCGTCCTCAATTAGCTGAAGACGGTGGATGTATTGCCATGGCCTCAGCTACAGCCCAGAGAACAGTATGTGCAGTATCCACAGACTCATTAGGCCTGCAGGGGTGAGGTCTTCCATCCAGTAACATGTTTAGGCCTCAAACCATACAAAAACGCTGTAATTACAATGTCATAACTATGTTTACCCGGCTCTATAGTTTTATAGCATATATAGCTAGATTTTAAACCTTAAAATGGTTCATAAAGCGGCCATAGTGAACTGGATGTGACAATAACGCTATGCATGATCCTGGGGACAAAGCTTTGCATTTATTAAAGAGCACAAGCGTAATCTAGGGACCAAGGACCAGCAAGCAAATTGGAAACAGTGAAAAAAATCAAAGGACAAATGAAATGCGCCTGCTTTGATTACAGTGAGGCGATACACGCATTAACATACATATTTCGTCTCATTAGAAGGTTATTATGCATAGCTCATTGACACCAGGGCCCCGCAAAGCACTGAACAAACAAGAGTCGCTCTCAACCGGCCGACGGGCGATTGTTCACGGCTTCCAGATCACACTCCTCCCCCTGTCAGGGCTCCCTCCGTCCCCTCCGAGTCCCCATTGTTTATTGTGCCTATATCTCTATAGTCAAACATATCGTAAATCCGCTAGCTTTCGAAAAGAATGCCTCCAACATAAAGCACAAGAAAGCCCAACTTCAGTCTTTGTAGAGCTTACCTCAACGCGAAACGATGCGCAGCCTTTGAGAAACTCCTTTATGTTGCTCAAGCACTCGCCGTCGTTCTTCGGTTCTTGGTAGATCTGGGGGGGGGGGAGAAACGGCAGCACCGATGAAGAAAAAATGCAGTTCCCGAACTATGCAACGGTCTCTCGGTATTTTAACATGTTATGTGCGGGTTCTTTAAAATATTTGGTTTTGGCGACACGCATTCTTCGTTCCCCTTCGGCGTGCGCCTGCAAACACGGGAGGCTCAATAGAAACCCCTCACAGGGAAGCGGAGGGCTGCGGGACTGAGGGGAAATGACGTCGGCTAGTAGAAAAGCCCTACTGAAGAAGATGAAGATGAAGATGCACAGCGCATGTACGCACACTCAAGGGAACGGGTCGACGGGACATTCTACGAAGTTGAGTGGTAAAGCTGGCGATTTCAAGGATAAAACAACGGGCCTTTAATTTGCCATTAATCGTGTCCATAACCCAAAATTCTCCAATCATTCGCCTTTATAAAACTCTTCAGATGCGATGACCTCATCATGAATCTGGCCTCTGCTCAATATTATGCTGTGTTCCTATTCAGCGGCCGCATCCTTCCGCTACGTTCAGACCAAAGGCGGCGCGAATTGTTTGGGCGGCGGAATAATTCGCGGCGAAATTACGGGCGGCGCGAATTGGGCGAATCGAGCGAAGAACGCGCCTTCGCGGGAGTTCAAAAATGTCTAACTCTGGCGAATATTTCGCCAGGCGATAGCCAATCACCTTCCAGTAGGGTTAGACCCCGCCTCCGTGTTGGGAAAGAATACACGCCCCCTACCCAGAATTCTTTTCGGATGCCGTCCAAACGCAACTCCTGAACGAGCCGGTCAAATTCGCCAAGCTGGGCACGTCTCCGGTGTATGCTATGAACCCAGACAGAACGCCGACGCCGGTTTCGGCGGCGCAAGTTGATATAAAGCAGAGCCGCCGCAACTGATCTCTGTCGCTCAGCCATGATGATCACAAGTAAACACAAACTGCTCGTGTGTGGTATTTGTTGTGTGCGGTCTAGCAAACTTGCTAGCAGCGTTGGTGTAACTAGACTGCTTGTTGTGACGTCAACACAGCGAATTCGCGAACACACCTGGCGGAGCTGGCGGCCAAACACGGGCGAACAAAGCGGCGCCAACTCTCTCGCCGCCTTTGGTCTGAACGTAGCATTCCAAGGATTTGAAGACCGATTACGTCACCGCGGCGCGCCAAGGCTGGCCCATTCCGAAGACTACTTCAAATGCAGCCGAGAAATGTGGCTAGTACTCGTTGAGAGAGCGTTCGGCTGGGTTCCGGGAAGACCCGCCCCTACTCTATCTCTGATTGGCTAACCCTATCCCTAACCTTAACCAACCTAATCAACGGAGGCAACGAGTACTAGCCAATCAGAGGCAGAGTTCCCGGAAAACGGGTACGAAAAAAAATCACGCTGTCAGGACACTTAGGTTTGTAAGGACACTACGGATGGATCCTTCGCGGCCCAACCTATCCCAAGATTCATTGCGCGCCGTAGACGATTCCACAAGAAAATGGCGTCTTCAACTCCAGCAGCGACTGACGATTACACTTTTAATTGTACGCATTGGGTTTCAACTCACTCGAACAGCGAACGATACAAATGTTAAAAAACGAAGGGGCCGTAAAACTTGAAATTTTCGTTAAAATAAATTGTCAACTGCCGCTGTCAAGGTTGCTAGGCGACAAGAGCGCTGCTTTATGACGCAAATAGGAAATTTCCGTACGCCAGACATTACTTTCAAAAAAAAAATGTTTTTCCTCCCTTTTTGTCCCTAATTGTGATGTGGTGAGGGAAGACATGCAGGTGGCTGGTGTGACAGAGGAAGACGCAGAAGACAGGAAGAAATGGAAACGGATGATCCGCTGTGGCGACCCCCTAACGGGAGCAGCCAAAAGTAGTAGTAGTAGTTTCTCCCTAATTGTACTTAGCCAATTACCCCACTCTTCCGAGCCGTTCCGGTCGCTGCTCCACCCCCTCTGCTGATCCGGGGAGGGCTGCAAAGTGCAGACTACCACATGTGAAGTGCAGGTGAAGTCGCCAGCCGCTTTTCACTTGACAGCAAGGAGTTTCGCCAGGGGGGTGTAGCACGTGGGAGGATCACGCTATTCCCCCCAGTCCCCCCCCAACAGGCACTCCGACTGACCAGAGGAGGCGCTAGTGCAGCGACAAGGACACACCCACATCCGGCTTCCCACCCGCAGACACGGCCAATTTTCCCAACTCAGGGTCTGCATCCTTCGGAGGGTGCAGCCTTCGCGGTCTACGAAGCCGAATCCTGTAGGGACGCCCGACCAAGCCGGGGGTAACACGGGGATTCGAACCGGCGATCCCCGTGTTGGTAGTCAACGGAATAGACTACCACACTACCCGGACGCCATACCAGACATCTCCTTTAACAACGCTCGGTTCGGCCTTCGCAATCTACAAAGGACACGCCTAATGACAAACATTAGACTGTGAAATAAAGTCATTAACGAATTCGGACTGTGTACTAGTGGTGTTTTAGTAATGAGAAGTTAATTTATCATTTAAAAACTCAGACAAGTTTGTTGAAAACTGGGCAAACTGAATTGTTTATGCCACACCTTTAAGACCAGACTGTGTGTGAACAAGTACATAACAAAATAGCTTCTGTTGTGATTATTGATGTCCCCCTTTAGTTGTTTTATTTTATCTTATTTCATGTTTTTCTTGTTGTGATAGTGTTGTACAATTGCTGTGTTTAATATATATGTATTTTAAAATGAATAAGAAACTTTTCATCTGAAATCTGAAATGAATAATTCTAATTCTGAAATCAATCTCAGTAAACGCCTAAACAGTATATTTAAATACCTTATTTTGATGACGTAATTGAGCAACGTGGCATCTTCAAATGGCCACGGAGGAGGGTTAAAGGATAATTCCGCTTTTTTTACAACCTGGATCTTGTTTACATACTGTTTGCCATCAGGCACGTCCGTTATAATATTGTAGCGAATTCGGGGGGGGGGCAGTCCGTTACCCGTCGCCACAGCCGGGTCGCGAACCCGTATCTCCCATTCCGCAAGCGACAACGTTAACCACTCGACTGAAGAGCCCTACCCGCTAGTTAAGGACCAACGTGTCTACTTATTCATGCACGTTATAATATCATGTCGCTCACTGACTTCATTTTGGAGATTTTGGACACGGGACCACCGCCGGACTCAGCTTCGGTGTCTTAAGGGACAACAGAACACGAGCGTCAGACATGTTTCAACAAGTCTAATTCAATCCCATTATCTAAATCAGTGGTTCTCAAAGTGGGGTCCGAGACCCATAGCCAGGGGGTTCGTGGAATATTTTGCTATAAATTATAAAATTGTGCGGTATCATTAAAAAGTGCGTGTCTACATGGGGACCAGTTGCGCCGATAAAACAAGCATAGTGCCCATTACTGCCACCCAGAGGGAGTATGTGGTATTAACATGATTCAAATTGAAACGTGTTTCTGTTCATCACTATGAAACAGGTCTGAAGCATTTAGGTTGAAAAGTTTTAGCATTTAGTTTTAGCTCAATCGGTGTTACGATTATGAGGGGGTCCTTGGAAAACTTTCTCCCCTGTATGGGGTACCCGGCGCCAAAAAGTTTAAGAACCGCTGATCCGAACCATGTATGTGGAAGTGAACAAAAAAGAGCAAGCGAACAGTTTTTATCCGTAACGTCCGATATCATCAACAGTGGTGATCTACTTCCTGGTTTACCTTGCACAGATGAGCAGCCTATACTTACTATAGCTTGAAGTGACTGCCTGAGAAGTCACACACAAATGTGAAATTATGTACACAGTCTAACTGAGACAGTGTTTTTGTTTTTTGCTTTGTTTTGTTTTTTGAAAAGGGCAGATTTCAGGCTTGTGCTCCGATGCTGTTGGGTCTAACATCCAAGCTCTCCACAAGGGAGCCGGTGAGTAAAACGATCTCCTGACTGATATGCACGATGGCAAAAACTATGAAAATAACACCCGGGTTGCACAGGATGAGAACAGACTGTCTTAAAAAAACCTGCAGCGGCGACACAAGCTGGAAGCGAAACCAGTCTGCTGTTGGAGCACGGTGGTTTCAAAGGGCTACGATGGAGATGTTGTGGTGCGCTTTTCGTGACACTTTCACGACCTCTCACACGTTTGAACGCAGAACATTCCGACTTCAACAGAAAATGGCCTACACAAGAGGCTCGCGTGTGCAAAGTATCTGCACAAACCAAAACATATTCGGTTTACATGCATTGTTCGATAAAATGAGCAAGCTGTGTTCGAGGCATGCCATGGGCCTGTAGCTGCAGAATACCCACGTTTTGGGGGTATCTTCTTAAAGCGTTTACATGCAAATGAAAATATATATATATAACGATACCCCAAAGGGTATAGGAGTAAAGTTAATAAACAGAAAAAGTAGATCAACTGCTTGGCATGAACTCTACTGACTTTGTCACACTGAAGTCACTCACGTGAGTTTTCACCTATTTTACTCAAACACGCTTTCTGAAGCATCGTCGTGGTACTCTCGCGTATGGCATTGTGGGAAAAGTAGATAATTTAGACAAATTATACAACAGCTAGCGACTAAGCCGATGAGGACGAATGAGAGGACAGTTATTCTGCATGCAGGCTATGTGAAAGTGAAACCGGCATGCAAAATAACGAAGAGCCTTCAGCACTGAAGGTTGCTGGTTGTGCGCCGTCCCCGGCCCAGCACCTGTTTTGGGGAAACATTGCCTCCTTTAGGGAAGTCTCTAAACTAAAGGCTATGTCAGTATATACGTTGACACGGACAAACTGCGCTGTTTCTTTAAATAAGGAGAGGGTCTATCATCGCCTTTGCAGTCAATGGCGGCCCACTCTTATGGTCTGTGTACAGACAGCCAGGCATCCCTGGCTGTCTGATCCGGATCACACCGTGTTCCGTAGCCCATATATAACCAACACGCACATCAACTGAGGTTAAATATACATTTTATGGTGTTTGACGTGGCCTTTAAACACGGCCCAGTACACACAGCCCTGTAGGCTACTGCAGAAGCATTGATACCCGGGATCCATTATTGGAGCGTTATAGCGTTCTATTACCAGCGATCGTCTATGTCTCATTCGCTTGTATTACACGCGTATGGCCGCGCACGGGAACACAAACAACCCCCCTGTCTGCCTCGCGCTGACATATACGTGCGGCCGTTCGCCGCTGTTTCAGAGACAATAACCCCCGCGCTCCCGTGACCTACAAAAGAACAGTGGTCCAATCTTCACGCGCCACTGGGCAGAGAGAAGACGGGGGAACCACGCCGCGTCGTGCCGCCGCCGCCGCCACCGACGCGCCGGCGGGGCGGGCGGCTGTTTTGAGGCGGACGAGCCGCACGATTTGCCCTTACTTTGTCCGTGGAGCCCGGGCTGAGCCGCTCCAGCAGTCTGCACAGGACCACCCCATCTTTGAGGGAGGTCTGCAGGAAGGCTTCGGGATCCGAGATGGTCTTCTTCGGCGACTCCAGCACCCCGAGCGTAATCAGCCATGTCACCGTCTGCTCCGCCGAATTCATGACCAGTCACAACGGATCCGATCCAACCAAGCGGCGGTGTGTGTGTGTGTGTGTGTGTGTGTGTGTGTGTGTGTGTGTGTGTGTGTGTGTGTGTGTGTGTGTGTGTGTTAAATAGCTCCTGGCCCGGTTACGCTGTCATCGGGGCGTTAAAACAAAACCATCATTAATCCAGAAGGACGCATGGGGGGGGGGGAGCTGTACGGAGAAAGATCCCTCCTTCCTCGCTCTTCCTCGCTTCCTTCCTTCTTCCTCGGGTGGATGCGGATGACGCCTGGCTTGTGGAAATTCAGCGGGTCTGGTTTCCTCTCCTGTGTGGCGCGTGTGTGTGTGTGTGTGTGTGTGTGTGTGTGTGTGTGTGTGTGTGTGTGTGTGTGCGTGTGTGTGTGTGTGTATGTGAGTGTGTGTTTCCCTCCTCCAACCTGGCAAGCTGTCAAGCGCGGTTCGCCGTGATGGGTTGGGGCAGCGGACTGCATACATGCGCATCGCAGCCGCCAGCCACTCATCCACTGGATGACATCACAGAACAGGGACAAGCCTGTCCAACCAGTTGTTTGGACACTTCAGCGTTCTGACATGAATAGCCATCCCCTGAACGGATTTGCGTATCCCACTTTATCAGTTTTATTGCAGCTACGCCACAGGCTTTCTGTGCGGGGGGAAGAACAGCCCTCTCTTTCTCTTCCATACAGGTCTTATTGTAAGGGGTTTTACTGGGGATGGGGGGGGGGCTGATATGCGAATATATCGAATATCTGTTCTTATGACCTGCGCTGCCACATTTAAAGTTGTGTCTCACCGTTTTTTTTTTAATTGAAGAAAAAGCCATGGTAACTCACACGCCTTCACACCATACGTCATCATGGTGCAAATGGTTTCGTGTGCTGGGATCCGGGCTGTTCTGCTTTGATTGTAGGAGGGGGGGAAAAATCTGATCCAAACCGAAGTTCATTTCTATGTATATATCACAGGAGGGCTGTCACAACATCAGTATTCCCTGAGATGTTTATCGGGGCAGAAAATGACAAAAATCAAAACAATCAATGCAATTTCACCGACACCTTGTGAGAGATTTGCCAGATGAGTTCTTACGTGACGTAGGTGTGTGCGTGTGTGTGTGTGTGTGGGAGAGAGAGAGAGAGAGAGAGAGCGAGAGATGATGATGATGATGATGATGATAGAGGGAGAGAGAGGGGGGGTTACAAACTGAAAATAAACTAAGCAAAATAAGCGCAGAGCTCGTCTTGAATTTTTCCCTAACTTCTATTATTTGTTGCACGCGATATTATCACAGCTAGATTGTTCCTATGATGTAACCATTTCAAATTTTGGAACATCAGAAGTATCGTAGAAATTGGTATATTGCAACAGCCTTGCTTCATAATTAAGCCTCATCAGCGGGGAATAGGGCAGTGCTGCAGAGCAGGGCGTCACTTCTCACGTTGGCCACAGGGTGGCGCTCAGTGCGCGCTAAACGCGGCACGCCAAATTTGAGCCGCTGTCTCCATTATCACAAGGGGGTAGTCCTTCTGCAGGTGGCCTACTGCTGCATTCAAGCTGGTCCAGACACGAGCAGAACTGCAAAGTCAGCATGCGACCTGCTAACTGGCGCTAATAGCCCCGATCACTAATAGCCGCTAAGTGTGTAATCCCGTCCAATCCATTCGCCCGTTAACAGAAGCCCGCGGCGACGAGGGTCAGGAGGCCTCATTCTGCTTTAGATGATGAGAGGTTAATAGGGAACCGAGTAAATGCCGGTGATTCGCGGGTTTGTCTAAACCACACACAGACAACCACAGGCCACGAGGTGCCAAGAAGGGTACGCGCAGGTTTTCCTTCCAAGCACAACGCCAGCTGGTTTTACTGAGTGGGTGCACCTTAAACCGAAGAGGACACACAGCGCTGTGGAGTCGCCTTGGTGTAGTGACTGACGGGAAACTCTGCATCCTCCTAGCACCCTATCGCACAGGGTTGCCCATGTCTGAACTGTGTTTAATTAGAAAAGTTTAAACCTACACGCTGTCTTGCATCAAATAGAGCCTTCAGCTTGCCCCCGAGAAAGCAGCACAGCAGCCTTTTTCTTCTCGTTACCTAGAGGAATCTGGATTCCCCACAGGTCCTCCATGGTTACCAAAGCAAGTTGCAGAGACGGCTCTGCTCAGTATAGCTTAGGTCTAACTCCATCTCTCCCGACCCCCCCCCCTCTCTCATGTGCTGCGTGTTGTCAAGAAGTTTGACCCGTGAGGCCAGCCCTGTCTAAACAGGCGGTGTCGAGGGACACCTCAGGGCCCTTAGAGGTCCTGTCGCCATGGGTCTGTTACCATGGGTGCTACTGTGGCGCTGTGGAGACTGGCCCCAGGCATCTCGTCTGCCTCCATTCACTGTCGGTACCACTGTTTTCCTTCTCTGAAGACTCACAAATGAAGAAAACACAATTGGGTTTTTTTGGTGTTTTTTACCCATAATCCCTCCATGGTGCTGTAAACACAAACAGGGAAACAATGGGAGATTCATCTCGGTATTACGGAGGACATGGGAGGGGAAGAAGTAGTATTGGAGAAACGGGGCGAGATGGAGAGAGCAGAATGTATGGCATGCAAAATGAGGGAAAGACAAGAGGTTGAAAGATGGCAGGGTCAGAGAGCCACTCGAACATCTGGATAACCTGCTGTGGTGATATCTGGCCGAGAGGAAAGAGCAGATAGCCGGCCACATAAATTTAACCTATTAACATGTCGCGCGCTGAAACACCATACAGTCTGTTAACGACGACCTTGTTCGTAATGTGTGCGTGTGTGTGTGTGTGTGTGTGTGTGTGTGTGTGTGTGTACATGTCTTAATGTGCCTGAGGAAACAGCAAAAAAGGAGGCTTCCCTCCCTACAGCTTCCTTGGTTCCTGAGGATAGAGGCCAGGATACAAGTATGCAAGATTTATGGCGACACATTTTTCAGGAAACCAAACTCCTCGTCTCCCTAACCGCCTCTGCTCAACTATGACAAATTAAGCAGCCTGCATCCATTTTATCGCCAATTTCATGACCTCAGGATTTGTCATGTTGCGTGGAAGAGCTCGTGTCAGACCGATTGCCTAGGAGGAGAATTTCACGATTTAGTGACTCAAAACATGATCCTCCGATACAATAGGAGGCAACGAGAAAGAGGCTCACACATATTTTGCAGATCAGGAACGGAGACGTTCTGCCCAGTCGGGCTTCCATCGGTGCCAACGGATGACAACCGAGAGCCGTGCCTCAAAATACCAGCCACTTAAAAAAAAGGTGATTGGCATGTATACTTTTATTATGTATTAAGGATATTCACTTGTCTAGGGCATTTATTTGTAATGTTTTGCTTGTGGGAGGAAACCGGAGCGCCCGGAGGAAACCCATGCGGACACGGGGACAACATGCAAGCTATACACAGAGGACAAAGACATGTGGGTCAGGTGAACCGGCCATACTAAAGTGTCCCTAGGTGGGAATGTGTTGGCCCTGTGATGGACCGGCGGCCCGTCCAGGGTGTCTCCCCACCTACTGCCCAGTGGCTGCTGGGATAGGCTCCAGCAGCCCGCGGATGGTATGTGCTTGTAGAGATAAGCGTGCCAGTAGCCGTGATTTCAGAGGGAACTTGAATTTGCCACACAATCAGGAAGCCTCACTGGAACGGGACTTCCGCTTTTGTGGCTTGGTTCTTAGTTGTCATTCTTTGACACCGATGAGGTATGACAAGCCGGTATGTTTTTAAATCAGATTTCTGTTATCTACAGAATGAGACTGGGTCAGCGCACCCCTGAAGACTTGAGAATGTGACCGTGCCAAATCCACCTAGTTGCCTCTGACACATACAGAGCATTAACACACTCAGCAGGACCGGATTCAGATGAACGAGTGACGAAAGGGAGGGATTCTGTGGACCTGTGATTAACTGGAGGTCTAGCTGCACTCCCGTGACCTTTCTCGCTCTATTCTTCCCTCTATTTTTTTTTTGCATTTACTCTCCATTTCACCCTGAGCATCCATTGCGATTTTCATTGTCATGTATGCAGAGAATCCTTCATATGAAGCCACAAATGCTTGCAGGCATGCAACCATGCAAAGGAGCCTCCTTTACTCCATTTCCAAAATTGATTTTTTTTTCTGGCATCCTCAGCACCCCATGGATAAGATGGAATTCCCCAACTGGAGCACAGGATCGAAAAAGAGGCAAAATACATGTTGTGCGGTTTGGGGCTGCCCCCTCTGTTCATTGTTTGACAGGTGTCATAGGGAAATTAGGTGGACTAGTCTCTGGAGGCTTCAAACCAAGCCCCCCTCCCCCTGGCAAACAATTCTCTCTCTCTCTCTCTCTCTCTCTCTCTCTCTCTCTCTCTCACACACACACACACACACACACACACACACACACACACACACACACACACACCCTGTATACCCACCTTGTTAACCAAGTTAAACAGGTATGTGGTTCAACATGGTTTAGCGTGCACCATATTAAAAAGTGGTTTAAACTGAGCATCTGCTTCCCTGAATCCATTATCTTATCAGCCCATTCTCACCTTGTGTCCCCCCCTCCCCCCACCACCTCCTCCTCACTCAGCCTTCCGCCAGAGCCATCTGGGCCACTGAGATGGGTCATATTTCATCATGACAAGGCAAAGTCCATGCAACCCAGAGCCACTTCACAGAACAGAATAGAGCGGCCTACATTAGCGAAATGATGGATGGACCCAGACATAACCACGGTGTCGGAGGACAGCACCGGAGATTGATCTGGGCCACGGGTTTTTAATGTTGCTCAACGGGAATGGGTGTAGCCAAGGGGTGGGGTCAGGTGGGTCGTTTACCAAGCCCAAAAACAAAAGGTCCAGAACGTCCAAAAAAAAAATGTATTCAAACCTTATTTTGTAAAATAAATAAATACATTTGCAGGTAATAGATTCTCATTATTATTAGACAAGAAAACTGTATCACGAAATGCCAATATTTGGATTTCATCCCAATGCAATATCACTGAACGACAAACAGAATTGAATTATTGTTCAGAAGTATATTCAGTGTATTCGTAGCCATAGCAGGTCAAAGGCCAGTCCGCCTGGGGAAAATCAGACACCGGTTGGCTCAACAAGACAGACCCCATGTCTCGGTGGGTGACAGAGGAGGTTAATCTGAGTAAAGTTCATTATTAAAAAAATGAAGCACCTCAAGAACATGGCTTCTAATTAACTTATTGACAAACTGACATGTTTCGCTTCCGGTTTGGGAAGATGGCGGCGCGAATTCACGTTTGCAGTGGCCTCACCCAGTACCGTCCATGCAGTGTCTTTGTCCACGTCTGCGTCTAAGGTTGCCTTCGTTTGGTGGCTGGGATAGCTGGCGCTGGATTGGCTGGGAGAGCTTGGTCTGCTGTGTCCTGTGGGCCCAGGGACCACGGAGGTAACACCAAGGGCGGTCTGACAGGACGCGGAAGCGGGGCAGACTGAGCTAACTGCTAGCCCATGCAGACCGGCAGTTCCGAGGGTGGTCTGGCAGCGTCCTTGCCTAGCGTTGACTGTGGTGTTTTTGGTGTCATCGTGTGGAGTGTGGGAAGGTGTGTCGTGGGTGTCTGGCTGGGAGAGCTGGCGATGAATTGGCTGAGGGAGCCTGGTCTGCTGCATCTGGTGGGCCCAAAGACCACGCCCCTGCCTGAACCTGTGCCCGAAGAGGAAACAATGTGGGCAGTCGGACAGGATGCAGAAGCGGGGCAGGCTAAGCTGACTGCTAGCCCATGCAGACTGGCAGTTCCGACAGTCATCCTGGCTGGCGTTCATTCCCTTGGACAGTTTATTTTTATTTTTTTGTTTAGTTTGGATATATGTGTTAGTTTGGATTTGTGTGTTCTTGTAGTTCTTGGATCTTGTAGTTCTTTTGTCTTTGTGTTGCACTGCTGTGGGCTGGGGAAACGACATTTCGTGAAAAGTATTCCTGATTCCTGATGTAGTCCTGTAGCGGATTATATGGGCACAAAATCAGAGAGCATAGAGGTGAAGCTCCACCGCACCACTGCGTACCACCCGCAGGCCAATGGGTTGGTTTCATCGCTCTATGAGGGCCGCTCTTCAGGCCAGCCTCAAGGATAGCAACGGGGTCGACAGGCTCCTGTGGGTCATGCTGGGCCTCAGGACTGCCCCTAAGGAGGACCTCCGGTCCTTGTCCGCTGAACTGGTTTACAGACAGCCGCTGCGGGTCCCAGGGGATTTCATCCCCAACACCACAGGTCCCTGGTCTATAGTCCATCAACAGGCCATGCTCCTGGATAACGCCAGAGCTTTTGCACCGGTCCCCACTTTGCACAACGGCCTCTCACAGTCTCACATCCCCGCAAGTCTGCAGTCGGCAGAATATGTTTTCATCCGCCACGACGCCCACTGTGGACTCCTGCAGCCTCCCTACGACGGGCCATTCCGCGTCCTGGAGACCGGAAACAAGCACTTGGTCGTGGAAGCCGCCAACAAGCCAGAGCACATTTCAGTAGATCGCCTCAAACCGGCTCACCTGGACTTGGACCGACCTGTTGGACTTGCCCAGCCCCCACGGCGGGGGCACCATCCTACCCTGCCCCATCCCCCAACAAGGCCCCGAAGGTTCCTCGACCATCCGCCCTACCCCCACGCCTGCCGCGGGGTCCTTAAGACCCCTTCTGTAGCACCCCAGCCTCCACACCTATTTGGTAAAGCCGTAGCGGCTTTGCCACCTGCCCCCCTCCACGGTGACTTTTTTTTTTATTATGGTGAATTCTGGGGGGGACGTATGTAGCGGACTATATGGGAACAAGTCACCACAATTGGTAGACACGGGGCCTTTAAGAAAGCGTTTCCGGGTTGAGAGGGCGGAGCGAGGACTTGGACGGTTGGACTTCCGCCATGTTGCCGAGATGGTGATTTTGTACGGAAGAATAAATGACGAAAGGCGTTCGTGTAGACAACGAGAGAAACTGTCCGTCTCTATTTTCCTGCAGTTTCCACAGGCCCGTGTTTAGCTGTACAATCTGTGTAGATTGGGGGGCGGGGCTGTGATCCGGCTAAAAATGTTTATAAGTATAGTGTAACGTGCATGGATAAGAAGACACGCTGGCAGATGGCTGGTGGGTTTGATTCTTTAGTCTAGCGGTTAACGATGTCTCCTGCGGTGCGGGCGGTACGGGTTCGCTTCCCGGCCGCGGCAGTTCCTGTGGTTGCGTTGTCCCTCGACTTCGCTACAATATCTTAAAAGAAACACTTTTTTTTAAAGATAGAGCTTTTACGTTTTTTTGTTTTTCCTACCATTTTAATACTCATTGGTAAGAAAAAACCGAAATATAGTTTTTCTGCACCCCCACCAGCGTTCTTTTAGCGTCTACCTCGTAGTCACTCACTTGGCGTTGCCCGTGTGGTTTCATCCAAGGTAGGATTTCACCATGGACGGAGACGCGGGTAAGATGGCTCCACTAACTTAGTCTGCAGTGACCCCTTTGCCCGTAAAAGTCCACAACGGCTTCTGATTGATTTGTCTAGACGCCTGTAAAATGACGAAATGTCCACTGCCTCTGATAACAAAAACGATTTATTACTTGCAGTCCGTATCCAAAACAACAAGAGTCCATCCACTTTTTTTTTCCTGTAGCGAGTCAATTTCCAGTCATTAACAAAACAACATTTACTCAAAAAAACCCAATACCGCATGTTAAAAAAAAACCCCAACTGTTTGCTTCTTCCAAGTCAACAACACCGGTGTCAAGTAAGCCATTGATTATGTAAACCACTAATTAGACACATTAGCTAACGGGTCTGACCCTTTAGCCGAGCGGTTAGTGATGTCGCCCTGTGGTGCAGTACACCCCGTATCGAATCCCGCACCGGGCAAGAAAATAACCGGTTACAATTATAATTACCTCTGCCTAATTGACCGCGTTCCCCCGTGGCGGAAGGTTTACCGAGCAAAACAAACATTAACAACAATGGCGCTGCCAGACTTTCAGACCCTTTAGACAAATCAGTCATCGGATGAAAGTTTGTACGTGTTTCTTGCTGCTCTAGTTCGCCGGTTAGCTAAAAAAAAAAAAGACCCCCCCGAAAAATAATAAAAAGGATTCAGGCAAGCTAACTCTAGCTCCGCTCAACCAGCTATTTAACAATGTCAACCGCCCGACCGGGTCACGGTGTAAATTACATCAAGCAGCGCCGTAACGTAAACGTATAACGTCAGCTTGTCAACTGTGCAGACGCAGTCAACGCCAGGACCTGCTTCCAATTATGAACTTGAGACGAGCGCGACGCGTAATTTCCGTCGGAGTGCTGTGAAGTGGGTGTCTCCATCTACTGATGCACAGTCACCGATGTGTGCTCTCATGAATTCCCTCTGACGTTACTGGCTCAACCACCCCCCCAACACACACACGCACACACACCTCCCGATGACACCAGCGGCTCCACCTCACCTCCGACACTGGTGAGGAGGACCCCGTCGTTGGCTCGTCTCGCCGCTTCACGGACCGGGCAGCGTCGTCCCCGCTCACCGGCATGGACACCGGCGAGGACCACTGAGCGGGGAAACATGCCTACGGTCCTCGGCGGCAACAGGAAACTTTCCGTCGTCCGTCTTCTGCCTCGATGTCCATCATCTCAGGTGAGAATGGCGCCAACGTGTTTCCGTGTGTGCGTGCGTGCGCGCGCGCGCGCGCGAGCGAGCGAGCTCGCGAAGGACGGACGCTTGTAAATGAATGAGCCGAACGAGCGTCGTCTTGTCAGTGTTTTGTGACACGACCCGGCGATTGGGGGACCCGCTGGTGCGGACCGGCTTAACTGACACGTCTGTTCTCTGTCTTAACGCAAGTTTTCGGTAACTGAAACAAGATTCTCGTAAATGACAACCCGTTTTAAAACCGAAAACGGATAAGAGCATTCCTAACCTTTGCTGCACAGGCTGTTTTATAAATTGTCCCGCGGACTGAAATAATTGTTTACAGCTTTGATCGGGGGTTATCTGTCTAAATCTTGACGAGGGGGGAGGGGGGTGTTGGGACAGATAGAACTCGGGAATGAACACGTCTCTACTGGAAATCGCCGATTTTCAAGAATGTAACAGGTGGTAAACGGTTTACTTGCATGCTGCACATACAGGTGTTGTGATGGTTTGTGGTGTGTGTGTGTGTGTGTGTGTGTGTGTATGAGTGTGTGTATGAGTGTGTGTGAGCCACAGGGGATTTTAGATTTCTCAGGGGTATTGCACCACAGCTGTAGCCTCCGATGGCTGTGGGCACGGAAGTGTGTTACATGCCTGTGTTGCTGCTACTAATGGGACTCTAGGTGTAAACCAGGGAGAAGAAGAGCAAGACTGTGTCACTGCCACAGGGATGCTTAACACCGTCTGTCAGTGTTTATGTTTTTTTTTTGTTTTTGTTTTTTTACTGGATGCCTCTGGCCTTGTAACTGCTTTGTGGTCTTTAATAATCAGACAGCCCAATTTTCACTCGCCCTCACACACACTGTTTTCCATCTGCAGGCGTAGAGGTCAGCCACTCAGACAGTGGCCATAGTGACTCATGCGTGCATGCAGATGCTCATAGTCACACCAACTGCTCTATGACACACACATTTGCTATATTATGTATTCATCCTTTGCAGGTGGCACACAAAAGACACGAGAGATCATTCATGAAAAGAAAATGAAACACAATGTGTGCAGACTTATAAAGTAAGTTAATTATGCTCACACATGCCTTCGTGATTCAGACTCAGCGGCACAAACTGGCGAATAAAAAAAAAGGGCACCAAAGGCAAGCTGGGTGCCCAAAAGAAAACAGGATGTTTGGTTGCTGTGGTGGTCAGGGTTACAAGTAAAGTTGACACACTAATGCACCCTTCCCTTAAAAAGTGAAGAAGAAGAAAAAAATGCAACCAGTAAAAATGATCTTATGCATTTGCCAAATACCGTATTGTAAAGAACTTTGGGATTATTCAGAACCAAGAACTGGAGATGGAAACAGCATCTCACCCTGGCAAGTTGTTTTAGATTGATTATAACTGGAGAATCCGTTCTTATGACACATACATTACACCCCCACACACACGCCGAGTTTTATATTGCCTCATTAAAACTGACACAGTACATATTTGGGAATGGCTTAGGTTATTACTTGAATTTCATTGTTTCCCACTCAAGCTCCGTCATCTTGGACGTTGACCTCTCACCTTGCTGGATGGCGAGGCGAGGGTTTTGGTTTTGTCCGGGCGCTAAAACGTACACACACATATATACTGCGATATGTTTAAAGAAAGAGGTAAAGAGACGCATAATGTTGGTCTTTTCTCTTTATGCTTTGGTAATGCTGAATTTTAAATGAATTCAAGGGGAGACAGAAGGCCAAAATGTTGCTGGGGGAGGGGGGGCGAGTGTAAGGGAGAGAGAACAGGGTAACGCGGACACCAACAGAAAGATGCTCATACGAGAACGTGCGTCCTCTCGATCTTACGCAGCTGTGGTTGTTACGATATGAGTCACTGGCTAGCATCACATTCCGCTCAGCTATCGCTATTACTGTTTATTTGTGTGTCTCTGTGTGTGTGTGTGTGTGTGTGTGTGTGTGTGTGTCTGTGTTAAATTAGGACTATGTAGGGGATTATGGTAAAATAGTTACTGAAAAAAGGCGGGATGTCAAGCTATCTGTGTGTGTGCGTGGGTGTGTGTGTGTGTGGGTGGGTGTGTGTTTGTGGGGGGGGTTGGGTGTGTGCGCACATGCGCACGTACATGTGGTGTAGATGACGTTACGCCACATCTACACTAAGGATTGGCTGTGATGTTTGCTAGTTTCATAATATAGGTACATGGTCAAATGAATGTATGTAAGCATGAGAATGTGTGTATTGCGTGCGTGCGTGTGTGTGTGTGTGCGTGCGTGCGTGCGTGCGCAAAACAGCATTTTTTTTATGCCGTCTTAAGTCAAGCTCATCATGTTTTGGAAAGCGGGGTCACGATGGATAACTGCCCACTTGCTTGTCTTCACAAGTATGTGCGGTTGACAACTAGAGGGCTGTCTGTTACCTTGTAGTGTTACGCCACTGCCAGTTGGTGATTAACTGTTTCAAAATCTTGATTTCCTGCGTTTGTGTTTTTTTTTTTTTTCTCCTCGGTTAACCCCGTGTCTGTCTGTCCCTGGGCTCCACAGGTCACAGGAAGTCTACAAAACAGCTGTGCCAAAGACAGTCTTGGGGTAAGAAGTTGCTTTTTTGAATTACCTGACTTCAGTGGTGATTATGGTGACGCTGATTGTGGTTAGTATTATTATTAGTAGCAGTAGCAGTAATCATATCTGTAGCAGTTGTAAGAGGTTTGGTTTTTGGTTTTTTTTTGTCTTCTAACCTGAATGTTTCTGAAATTTGGCTCCTCAGTCGTCAGAAAATACTACTTTAACAAAATGAATCAACCAGGTTTGTATTCAGATTGCGAGCCTGGAAGAAAATCATTTCTTACTTTTAGAACTTAAGGATATTTTCCGTTTTGTTGACATTTTTGAGCCTTTTGCAACCTAATTCAGTTGTTTTATTTTGTTTTGTTTTGTTTTGAGACTTCTTCTGCGACACAGCTACATAAGGAAAATCTTGGAATTTCCCTCATTTTAAATGATGGGGTTGTTGATAAGACCCCCATTCATACTGCCAAGCCACGTTTCAGACTGATTCAGATACACGCAGGAAATACACATGGATTCTTGTCATGACTGACCGAGTCTTGCCCTGTGATCACCCCTGTAATGTTAAAGTGGCTATCAGCCATTTTAATTTTAAACACTTCCTAAAATATTTACAATAAAATGCAACGCGATAGCTACCAAGTGGGTGCCCTGCGTAAAAACCCGGTCGCTGTGGTCACCATAAACGCTGTAAACAGAGACAGAAAATTTTCTCTGTAGCCGCTCCGCGTCAACCAATCAGGAGAGTGCTTTTCAAGCTGGCATCTCCGTTGGTCTCCTCTTGCTGTCAAATCAGGTTGCGTAGTCCTGAGGCTTTTAGGCAGAAGTGAGGGGGCGGATTCTTTTGCAGTAAGTTTTCAAGCTATTGCTAGCTATTGCTAACTTCGACCCAGCATCGCTTACCCCCGTTTTGACTCTCGGATTGAGTTTGTAACATGGACTAGATGTTTCTGATGTATTGCCGTTTTTCATATATTGTGTGCACAATACACCGTGTCTTTTGAAGCGGTTGTTACATCAGCTCCAGAGTACACAGCTTCTGCCGTTACCTTCACGAAGCAGAGCACATTTTCATTGGTTGCGTGTGCCACGTCACACCTGTCCAAGGGTTTTATGAGGCCCGTCCAGACGAGACAGGATCTTTCCAGGAAAATGCTGCTCCCATGTCTAAGGAAATTTGCTGTCCTGTACCCACAATAGATATTCTACAATTTTTAGTTTCAGACCAAAGGCATTTGCAGTAAAAACCCTGGATTTCACTTTGGTCTTACTGATTCCGAGTCAGTGATCAGTGGTCTAACCTGTACGTCGTATACAGACTAGCACGAGGAGCCAAAGAGAGGAGCAGAAATGTAGAGGAGTGGTGAGAGGAACTAGGGAGATATAGCGCTGCACATTGCTCCACTCGGGAGACCTTATTGTCGTTGTCAATGTTGTTGTTGTTGTTGGAGGAGAGTCTGTGAGGGGAGGTGGTCCATGTGTCCTTGGTGATGGAGGGGAAGAGAGGAGAAATAATGAAAGGATGAGCAGAAAGAGGAAAACATTTGGCCTCCAGGGTTTAGAGGGTTTGGAGAGAGAGAGAGGGAGAGAAGAGCAAGAGAGATGCTCTGGAGTCATCTGCCTAGCTCACCAGACTGAATGTGTTGTGTGATGGATGCCTGCAGCTCAGTGAATGAAATGGACGGTATATACTAGACTCCAGTTGAAAGCTTGTTCTAAGACTCCAGCAGCACGACTGGAGTCTGGTTGTCGGCATTGGAACACTTCTCGATCTGTTTCAAACCACTTCACTTGCTTACTTTGCTTGTACACATGCACACAGACGTCACACACGTGCACACATGTGCACACACACACACACACATGCACTCACATCAGAAGTGATCATACATGACCTTTTGCAGAGCTTGCCCCCTGTTTTGTTGGTCAGGCAATCTTCATACCCTCCCTTACGTTCACACATGGGCACACACTAACTCTTGCACATTCAAACCCCTGCTCCTAGGTTTGGTAACCACCTAGGAACTGTTGTTGTAGATTACAGTAAAATGGCACAGACCTATTTCCTTTTCTTTGATGCATCTGTGCACGCTTCTTTGTATGAATTGAGCTGTTGGCAAGCTAATCTAAGAAATTAGAGCCAAGGCATGAGAAGAGACAATCTGCTGTTGATGCAAATCTCTCTTCCTGTGGCTGCTTGCTTCCTCCTTTCAACTGTGCAGATATGACAAAATAAGACACCACACAGGGTATAGTTTCAATACAGCCCAAGCCATAATCTTTAATTATTATTACAAGAAGAGAGACACATGCCCTGTCACTCACACATGCATATACATGCATGTACACACACACACACACACACACACACACACACACACAAGAGAGAGAAAGGCACAGTCACTGTTGCCCACATTCAGAAGTGGGCAGGATATCCATGTGTTAGAAACAGTTTTTTTTTCTAAAGTCAATGATCTTTTCTTTATTTTGTGATTTGTATTTGTTCAATTTGAAAAATAAGTCTGTAAGAAAGTTCCTCTTAAAACAGTATTTGTATGGAAGAAATTATCACAATTCAGTCTGCAGAGCTGATGTAAGGAAAAGCGTTTCCAAGCACTGCCTAGTTCTCCGTATAAAATTATGTTGTTAATTATGTTAAATTGCTCCCGGTCCTCCATTTTTATCATTGATTAGCTGCAGTATTAGAAAACAGCCTAAGCCTCGGAGGTCTGAATGTGTGTGGCTCTCTGGGTTTTTGTAAAAATTTTAAATTTAATTTAGATTTATTTAAATAAAAAATTTAATAAATTTAATTTAAAAAAAACAATAAATTAAAATTAAAATTATTTGAAAAAATTCGAATTATATTATATAATATTTTCATGATATTATTTATGAAATTTAAAAATGTAATAATTCTTTTTAAATTAAATTTGGCTTTTGGTAAAAATTCTTCCCGCCCCTCTTTTCTCCTGGGACAGAAAATAGAAATGAAAGAATGTGACCACAAGTTGAGTGATCAGAACCCATAAAATAATGTACTGAACCATGAAGTGACACGTCCCTGAGCAGCACGGACAGAAAACTTTGCGTATGGGTGATTTGCCTACCTGTTACCACTAATGTTGTAGCTGGAAGGTAGTTGGGAGTTGTTGTTTTTTTGTAAACAATTTCCTACTGCGTTAGTCTTTTCTTTATTTTGAAATATTAAGATAGATGCATAGATATATCTGTGAATGTTCTCATTCATCCAGGTCATAGTTATCCATAGTTATCCGATGTTTAGCAACGACAGTCATAGGGGGTGTTAGTTTCGACTTCGTTAGTACTCCATTCAGTGGTCATGAGTCGTTGGAGCCGTTAGTGACCGACTGTTGTTCTTGGAGGCTAGGCTTCTTGAGTCTCCTGGGTAGGGATGAAAGGACGGCATTGTAAGTGGGAGATAGGTGGTGTCGCAGACCTCCTCCTCTGTTGAGGGATGGTTTTTCCAGTTTCACATAGATGGCTTCCTTCACCCCTCTTTCAAACCAACTATCTTCCCTGTCCAAAATGTGTACGTTGCTGTCCTCGAAGGAGTGTGTCTTCTCCTTTAGGTGTAGATAGACTGCTGAGTCTTGTCCTGAGGAGTTTGGCCTTCTGTGTTGGGCCATCCGTTTGTGTAGTGGTTGTTTGGTTTCTCCTATGTATAGTACAGTGCAATCCTCATTGCATTGTACAGCATACACCAGATTGCTTTTCTGGGTGTGTGGTACATGGTCTTTGGGATGAACCAATTTTTGTCGGATTGTGTTGCTGGGTTTGAAGTATACCGGGATGCAGTGTTTGTTAAAAATTCTCCTGAGTTTCTCGGAGACCCCAGAAACATACGGGATGACTATGTTGTTCCTTCTGTTCCTTTTCTCCTCATCGCTCACCCGGTTGGTCTTTCTGGAACATGTTGCAGTTTTCACAAAGGTCCAACTGGGGTAGCCGCAGGTTTTTAGAGCTTCCCTCAGGTGTTTGTGTTCTTCCCGTTGGGCCCGAGTGCTGCTGGACACATTGTCAGCTCTGTGTTGCAGAGTTCTGATGACGCCCAGTTTGTGTTCCAGAGGGTGGTGTGAGTCGAAAAGTAGATATTGGTCTGTGTGTGTAGGTTTCCTGTAAACCCCAATGTGGAGGCTCCTGCCTTCCCCAATGTGGACGTCACAGTCCAAGAAGGGCAAACTGTTGTTCTTTACATCTTCCCTTGTGAACTTAATGTTCTTGTCCACTGAGTTGATGTGTTTGGTAAACGCTTGCACCTCTTGTGTTTGGATTTTGACCCATGTGTCGTCCACATATCTGAACCAGTGGCTCGGAGGTGTTCCTCTGAAGGAGTTCAGGGCCCTGTGTTCTACCTCTTCCATATATAAGTGGGCCACAATGGGAGATACTGGTGAGCCCATTGCACAGCCGTGTTTCTGTCTGTAAAACTGGCCCCTAAATTGGAAATATGTAGTGTTCAGGCAAAGGTCCAGTAGTTGGCAAATCTGGTCTGGGCTGAGGTTAGTCCTATTGTGGAAGGTGTTGTCACATATCAAACGTTGCCTCACAGTTTCCAAAGCCTCCATGGTTGGGATGCAGGTGAATAACGAGGCTACGTCGTAAGATACCATGGTTTCATTAGGTTCCAGTTTTACGCCTTGGACCTTGTTCACAAAGTCAATGGAGTTTTGGATATGGTGAGGTGTTTCACCCACTAAAGGGGTCAAGATGTTGGTTATATGTTTGGCAATGTTGTACGTGACCGAGTTTATGCTGCTGACGATGGGCCTGAGGGGGGCTCCATCTTTATGGATCTTAGGGAGTCCATATATGCATGGAATGTTATCTTGTGGGTAGAGACGGTGGTATTGTATCCGGTCAATGGTTCCCCCCTTTCTGTAGTTTCTGTAGGTATTCTATTATTCTCCTCTTGTAACCACTAGTTGGATTCATCTCTACCCAGGAGACTCAAAAGCTTAGCCTCCAAGAACAACAGTCGGTCACTAACGGCTCCAACGACTCATGATCACTGAATGGAGCACTAACGAAGTCAAAACTAACACCTCCAATGACTGTCGTTGCTTAACAAAGGAACACAAAAGAGCCATTGACATCAATAGGTCTGATAACGACTCCAAAGAGGCTAAATATCTGCGTTTCATCACCAGCCAGTCAGACTAGCTTGGTCTAGTCAGAAAGGCACGAACTGATGAAGCCTCTTGGATGAGAGGTGAAACGTCTTCACGGATATATAACCAAGTCCAGTTGCACTTGATTCAATTCCTTTGGATGCATAAATATATAAACTTAGCACAAAAAGTAAGGAAATTTGTGTTTGGTAGTTTATTTCTTTGTTGTAACAATGCTTCTTGGCAACAAATCTTATATCAGGCACCTGACTGTCAGCAGCTGGGGTACCAGAAGCTCAAAACAAGAGTCAATAGCAACAGCAAAATAAGCTGTTTGGCATTGGCAGAGAAGATTTGGCAAATTTTTCATGGGCGTAACCCAGATACTCAGCTGTGCTGCTCATCCCACAACTGCATGTTCCTTACAAATGTGTCACCATTTAAACGGGAAATAAACAGGCTTTCCAACGGTATAAGATTTATTGCCACAAAGCATTGTTACGACAAAGAAATAATCTACCAAACACAAATGTCCTTACTTTTTGTGCTAAGTATATATATATATATATATATATATAATATAATATAAATATTTTTATATATATATATATTATCAATTCCTGCTAACAAGAAGAAAGGCACGGTGGTGCAGTGGTTAGCATGGTCACCTCACAGCAACAAGGTCCAGGGTTTGAACCCCAGAGTTTTCCAACCTTGGGGGTCGTCCCATGTCCTCCTCAGTGTGGAGTTTGCATGTTGTCCCTGGGTCTGTGTGGGTTTCCTCCGGGTCCTCCAGTTTCTTCCCACAGTCCAAGGGTCAGGTTAATCGGCCATACTAAAAAATAAAAAAAAACTTGTCCCTAGGTGGGAATGTGTCGGCCCTGTGATGGACTGGCAGCCTGTCCAGGGTGTCTCCCCGCCTGCCACCCAATGGCTGCTGGGATAGGCTCCAGCATCCCGTGACCCTAATTGGGATAAGTGGCTTGGATAATGGATGGATGGGTGGTTAGATGCATTATACTACCACAAAAAAACAATGGTAGATAAAATTGTACTTTCTCCAATTTTACTCATCCAGAAAAAGTTAAGGGAGCACGTGACCTTTTTTTTTTTTTTTAGTAATGTCCCGCTCCATATCGCAGCAGAAAACAGATGATTAAGAACTTAAAATGTCTGCGAAACTCAAAATGCGTGATGCAAACAGGGTCTGGCCAGGAAGTTACCTGAAACAGAACTGTTGTATGAGATCATGTAAGACCGTACATATGCTGAAGCACCCACCTGCAGAGCATGTAATATGGGCCTCTCAACCTACAGCAGAGCCTCTCAGGTCAGCACACACTTCCAGCCTGACTCGCTCCCCCTCGTGGGCAGTCCTGGTGTCAGTAATTAGAGCCAGCTGTCAACTCGAGCTCATCTGTCTGTACTGTGTGCGTGGCAATATGAGAGTAGATGCATGTGTGTTTGTGTGTACACATATACCTATGACTTCTAATGCTGGTGCTTATTTTGTGTGTGTGTCTTCATCCATCCAAATCAGTGACTTCTCACACATGAACTTTGACCTCCTCTGCTGTACAGGACATGACTCAGTCCTGGCCTTCCCAGCAAGCCCTCGGGGGTGACCAGGCCCAGCGTTTCCTCTACAATCCTAAGGTGTGTGGTTGTGTTGTGTGTGTTGTGGAACTTTGACGACTGACCTAATCAAATGAAGTAATTTACTCTTTATTTGTTGCTCTTTTTATTTCTTCCCCAAGGATGCAAAGCAACACACTTCTCAGCAAAAGCAAAGTATGTACTCCCAGACTGACTATAGTTTGTTGTGTGCAATAATTGACTTGTTTCTGTTTTTGGACTCGGTGTTTGGATCTTGTATGTAACCTTACTCTGTTTCTTGACCTCTTTCTGCCTTTCCCCCCCTCAATCTTTCTGGCCTCTCTGTCTCTGTCTCCGTCTCTCTCGCTCTCTCCTGTGTCTCTGTTTGTCCTTTCTGTGTCTCTGTCCACTCTCTCTGCTATCCTGTCTATGTCTCTTTCTCAGCTCGGGGAGATTTGCCGCTGAGAATGACCCGCCACCCTCACGTGGCGCCTCACAAGTCGTAAGTGAGACACGTGGAAACATTACCCAAGGCAGGCCATTAAACTTAAGCTAGGGCAGTGTCGCACAAACGGAGGCCACAAACTCAACATCGCACGCACAGCTGATCCACTCATGTTATTTTATATTGAAGTTGGTGACACACCGTGGTTATCCTTCGTCATGTCGAAAGGCCCTAATTAACGAGAGGGCAGTCAGACAGAAGGAGGTAAAAAAGGAGGATCGGGTCATTCTGGTCAGCTGTCAGCTTGAGTGGTTAAGCTGACATCATATATATGGCCAGGGCCAGGTCAAAGGTCAGCAGCAGACATTATAGAGCACTATCAACAGGGGCCACCGTTGCCGCCCCCCTTTGGTTAACCGTTATATCCTCTTTTTAACCAGCTGCACATGTGCCGTGGTGTACACCAACTGCAGTTCTCAAATTTACTCAGTCAACCTTTGCTGTATAACGACACTCATTATGTTACATTTAGCACTGTGAATTTATTACCACTATAAATTATATATTTAACATTTACAGGGGAACCTTGTTTGCCCAGAGTCCTTTACAAATGATGACATTTAGGAGAGGGGAATATTTGGATCGTTACGAAGTATTGAAATGCTCGAACAAAGCTTTTTTTCAGAAAGTGACTTATGCACGTACATAAATTGTAAAACCCTTGTTGCACTCTTTCAGCTTTAAATACTTTGAGCTGAATGTAACGGTAAGAAAAATCAACATAATTATCAATGCAACAAATGAAAAGATTCAGTCCATAAAGGAACGTCCAGCATTTGAAAGAAAATTGAACTACTCCTCCCTCAGTGATTGCCAATATGAATGTTGAGCACATTTAACTTATAAGTCTTTTAAAAAGTATTGCAAATTGGGCAGCCGAGTAGCGTAGTGGTCGTAGCGTAGCGTAACGGGGATCAGCAGTTCGAAACCCCGTGTTACCTCCAGCTTGGTCGGGCGTCCCTACAGACAATCAGCCGTGTCTGCGGGTGAGAAGCCAGATGTGGGTATGTGTCCTGATCGCTGCACTAGCGCCTCCTCTGGTCGGTCGGGGCACCTGTTCGGGGTGGGGGGACTGGGGGGGGGGATAGCGTGATCCTCCCACGTGCTAAGTCCTCCTGGTGAAACTCCTCACTGTCAGGTGAAAAGAAGCGGCTGGCGACTCCACATGTATCGGAGGAGGCATGTGGTAGTCTGCGGCCCTCCCCGGATCAGCAGAGGGGGTGGAGCAGCGACCGGGACAGCCAGGAAGAGTGGGGTAATTGGCCGGATACAACTGGGGAGAAAAGGGGGGGGGGGGATCCAAAAAAAAAGTATTGCGAATTAGTTGCCTTTGAGGCTAAAGTGTATATATTTTTTAAATATTGATGACATAACTTTAGCCAGTTTCTTTCAAAAATGGATATGTAGTGTGTGCGTAATGCATTTTTGATAAAGGTAGTCGGTGTTGTTGTATTCCAGTGTCCAGATAGACAAGTTCTGGCTGAACCACAGTAATCAGTAAGATGTGTAAAGGTCCCGTGGTTTGATGTTGTTAATGTTTGTTTGCTTGTTTGTCTGTTTGTGTTTCAGTATGCTGGCTGATGACCTGAAGGTGAGCAGCGATGAAGAGGACACTCACAGGGTAGGTGGACCGACAGGGAACCTCACAATCCTCCACTGCAGACAGGAAGCTGTCCATTCCCTTTCCACAGTGCTTCTCCTAAGCTATTTCCACGACAGTCATCATTTTTGGTAGCTCTGACTTCATCTGACCGCGTCTGTCTGCCCCTCCATCTTTTATCTTTGTTTCTCATACCCTTGTGTATTCGGCCACTGTGCATGCTTCAGGGAGCAGGCAGACAAGAGGAGGGGGGGGGGGGGGAGAGAAAAAATGGAAAGATACTCAGAGAAAAAAAAAGAGGGGAGAGGCAGGGCTGGAGTGTTTGCAGATTCCCGCTGAGAGATGCCTTTTTTGTTTTTCCTGGCTGAGTAGAGCTGAGTTCAACAGTTTGCATGCAAACATGCACGTATGGTTAAGCACTACTGGCACGCCGTTGAAAATTGCCTCTCTGAAAAGCTTATAGCCCAGAGGATGACAAGACGTCAGAGAGCAGAGGAGACAGAAAGAGGACAGGGAGCCGCTCTGCATGCCACTGCTGTGGGTAATAAGTCTCTGTCTTTTGTTTTGTCTCCCTGAAGACCACTCATCCATCAGCCTGCTGGGACGGGCACAGGTACTGGATCACATGTGTGCATGCAATCATATTGTGGCTATGGTTCCATCATGCTTGTATATGTGGAGCTGTGTGTGTCTACATGTGTGCATCTTGAGCTGGGCTATATACAGACGGGTGATAAGTTCAAGGAAAAACCGACGTTAAGTGTCTTAGTAAGGTGTTGGGCCACCACGAGCCTCCAGAACAGCTTCAGTGCGCCTTGGCGTAGTCTCTGAACTCTACTGGAAGGATGAACACCATTCTTCCAAAAGATATCCCCTCATTTCCCACATACCCATCAAAGGTATGTGTGTCAGGGTTAATACTCGTGTCTGTGCCCCTGACTGAGGTGTGGCAAAAAGAACTGGAGTTGGTCCCCGGGCGCTGCATGATGGTGGTGGTGGAGAGCGCTGTCTTAACATGTCAATCCAAAATCTCCCATAGGTGTTCAGTTGGGTTAAGATCTGGTGACTGTGAAGGCCATAGCATATGATTTGCATGATTTTCATACTCCTCAAACCATTCAGTGACCCCCCTCGTGCCCTGTGGATGGGGGGTATTGTGATCCTGGAAGAGACCACTCCCATCAGGATAGAAATGTGATTGCTCAGTATAATTGTATTGGTTTGCAGTGACCCTTCCCTCTAAGGGGACAAGTGGACCCAAACCATGTCAGGAAAATGCCCCCCACAGCATAACAGAGCCCCCGGACCCCTGC